>NW_027444818.1:0-16079 GCF_048569485.1 Anomaloglossus baeobatrachus | reverse complement strand
TAAACCAATATAACTGCACAAAATTTAGAAATAAACATTTCTGACATGCAAAAACAAAACACCAAATAAATGAGTGCCCAATATAGCCCCCTTTCTTTCTGATGACACTCAGAGCCGACCATCCATAGATTCTGTCATTGCTTGATCTGTTTACCATCAATATTGCGTGCAGCAGCCACCACAGCCTCCAGACACTGCTCCCAGAGGTGCACTGTTTTCCCTCCCTCTAGATCTCACATTTTATGAGGGACCACAGGTTTTCTATGGGGTTCAGATCAGGTGAACAACGGGGCCATGTCATTATTTGTTCATCTTTTAGACCTTTACTGGCCAGCCACGCTGTGGAGTAGTTGGATGCATGTGATGGAGCATTGTCCTGCATGAAAATCATGTTTTTATTGAATGATACCGACTTCTTCCTGTACAACTGCTTGAAGAAGTTGTGTTCCAGAAACTGGCAGTAGATCTGGGAGTTGAGCTTCAACAGTCTGATGCCTAAATTGTGGTGACCCCATAAGGATCACCCCGATACCTGTACACCCCGATACCTTGGACATCACAGACCAGGACCTCCCTCCGCTCCAACAGGCCAACAACCCCGGTAAGTGTTGCATATTGTGTATTCGCTGCCAATATGGTTGTTCTTGGAGAGGAGGGGGTGACAGGCCTTGTGTCGCCATTGGAGTTAAAGGTACCCGATAGGGACTCGGTGATGGTGCCCGCTGGTGGCCCAGTAGCTCGAATCCTACCCTGTGGTGTGGATTTCAATTGTCACAAAGGATCCGGAGGAAGCATAATAGGGGGTAATATGGCAGCAGTTGAATATAGCTGGTTAGACTGACCCGATCCATAGTATGAGGATGCGGGGGGACACCCGTGATTGAAGATAGGGATTAGGACAATAAATTGGTATAGCTGACCGTCCGGAGGACAAGACATTCTTGTTGTATGTGACATTTTTGTGCGGCCTCCTCCTTTCACGGGACACCTTTGTTTTTACTTAGCTGAGGGAGCTAGAGTAAGGGTGGAACGCCCCAGTGCCAGCCGTACTGTAGCGTGCACCATATGGTCTTGAATGAGTGTAATACAACTGCCGCCAAGACAGCAACAATGTTTAGGTGAAGAAAGAAGAAAGTTGAGAAGCCGGAAGTTTTGCAGAATGTTATAGAATTAGTGACAGACAGAGAGGAAAAGAAAGTTGTGCGCCATGCCTCAGGGATTTGTAGCGGACAGTTACAACCGTCACAATGGAATGAGGCGCTGAAGTGAAAGAAAGGAAAGTTGAAAGATAAAGGATTGTGGGAAGATGCACAGGTGTTTGGTAAAGTAGCGCAGATGTTGCAGTCAGAAGGATAGATTGAAATAGAAGAAGGTGCAGGAGGAGATGCTGTGTATTATTATATGTTGCCTAAATCCGAGAGCAGTGCAAATGAACATGTGGGGTGTTTTGTTGCAACTACTGCCCCGATACCACAGTCAACCTCAAGGTTGTTATTGCACACGGCAGACTTGTCCGGCAAATGGTTTTACAAGGTGGTCAGACAATTCAGGAAGAATCAGAGGAATATGTTGGACAGCCTGGTGTCAATAGAGAGTTTACAAGTACAAAATTTGTTACTTTGAATCCCTGAAGTGTGGACCCCTTATTGTATGATGTTGTATAGGAAACATGCATCAATGTAGGAGTTTATAGAATAGTAGCCAATAGCAAAGCGCATAAATGCATAATAATCTAGAAACTCCCAGGCCCCTCTCAATGGTTCTTTGTTCCAAAGTTTAAACCCCATCCCCTTTGCATTTTTTTTTCTTTTTAGGGGGGGAAGAGGTGTGTTCTGGTATAAACGTCTAAAACATTTGAATAAGTATAAAATAGTATATTTGCTTACTTAGCTATCTAATAAATATAAGTCAGATATAAATAAGTGAAAATTTTGAACAATTGGTGTTTTAATAGTCCAGCAGCATTATATCTTAAAAAAAAAGAATAGAGGCAGGTAAATACATATCTCTGTACCTTGTTAGCTAATCTAAAAATCTTAAAAGACTTACCCCAATGATGTTAGAAGGTATTATATCCATTTGTAAAACAAGTAAATAGATCTGGGTATATGTGTTATGAGGAGCAGAAGTTATGGGATTTTTCTCCTTCTGTACTGATAAGAATGGAATGTGGACTCTCCCAAATGGTAAAGTAAGCCCTTCGTTCAAATTTTACAGTTAAAGACTTCAGAAATGAAATGAAATTATTAATAGTTTGTTTTTATTTTTCTGCTCATACCTAAATGATTAAATTAACTTTGCAGGGAAATTAGATTTCTTGAGATATTCAAATTAGTTTTTTTTTCTTTTGTTTTTATGGTGATTTATTTGGACAATATATTTTTATTTTGTGTCTCTGCATACAGACTGCCAGTATTTTATTAATATTTTGGTTTTGCTTTCTTTCATGGATATTAGTGTACAGTATATACAAACCATGTTATCTATCGTAAGGTCTCAAAATTCCCCAGCAATGTATATTGTTGCAGAGATATGGGTTATATCCAGTGTTTGTGAAGTCTGAGTTTTAAAGTAATTTATTGTCTGCTGTCTTATTTTTCTTTTAGAGAGTAGCAGCATAAAACTGTGAACTTTGCTAGATTGGTACACAAAAAAAGAGGGGGGGACAGAAGTCATCTATTATATTCTCCAGCAGTAAAGGGCACAGTAGACATATTAGAGAAAACTCTGAACCTGGCCCTTCCCCGCAATAGTCATATTTACTGGACTACTATGAAACATGTCTGCTAACTGTAACAGGAAAATCTTGTCCTATATGTTATTTATTTATTTAGTATTTTCAACCATGTAAGGTATAGATGACCACTAACTATCATTGTCGGCGTTAAAGTTCTAAGAATGATCTAATGCATATTTTTAGTTTTCATTTTCATAGATGGAACAAGATGTTGGTCGATTCTACACTGGATATGCTACGGTTTACACAACATGAGGTAATAAAAATTTGAACCACTCCCTCCCCTCCTATTGCTACAGGAGACAGTGATGTATTGATGCCCTCTCTGAATGGGTAGAACAGAAGTGGGTAAGATGGTTAAATGTGTATGTAGGTTGTAGATCTTTCCTGTTGTCAAATGAGCTAGGTATACTGAAGATAAAGTCTAGACCTGAGCTGACGGTGATGGAGCCAGAGGAGATCCCCGCACAGGTGCAGCCGACAAAGAAGCAGTGAACGGGCCTAGAGTTGAGACTTCTTTACCAATGCAGACCAGTACCATACCACGGTGGCACCTGTCACGTCCGTGACATTTGTCACTCCTTGTGTTCTTAAATCCCTAGAGGAACAAGCGATTCAAGAAGGAATGGAGTGTGAGATGCAGGGAGCCCAGCTGACTGAGGAAGGTCTGTGGATAAAGGGTGGTAAGGGTGGTAAGCTTTTCTCTGCCATGAGTTCTCTTCTCATTGATGGCCCAGGTAGCCTATGGACTAACATCTGTGAAAGACGGTTATTAGTGTGTGCTTTGGTGGCACAAGAGTTCAGTACTCAGGTGGGTAGACTCACCCAGTCTTGTAAAACACGTCCAAAAAACAATATGAGAAAAACTGTAAAGAGTCCGCAGAAACACACCCTGAATCTGCTCTACCCATTTCAGAGACTGCAGATTGATCATAGATGTATATCATGAGCAGGTTTTATGGAAGTTTGTGCGTGTTGTCTAAATTTCTTTCCAGGTTTAGTCAGAAGCAGTGTAGAAAATGACGTTATTGCTGAAAACACATGATGGAGGTGGTATGTAAAAAATGGGTTTACAGAAAAAAAGTGTATATTTTATAGAAAAGTGGAATCTGGCAAGTTGTAAACCAAATGTATGTTTTCTTTTCTTTTAGTAATAAACAGGTCTATTTGTAAGATATTTTTTGGTTTAGCACAGGCATGTACAATTTTTTATATGATTGACTAAATAGTGTAATAAACAGGTGTATTCTCCAATTCCAGATCCTAAATCAGAGCTAGTAGCATATGGTCTTCATTCAGGGGACTGATTGATCTTAAAAGGATAAGCGAGAAAGAGTCATGAGTCAAGACTAGATGAGCTGATCCAGCTTCTCCCAACCACAGAAATTTCGATGAAGCTCGACGGCAGGGCAACATGGATTCACACCTCGCTTTGTAGAAGGGTCAACCCACCAGAGCTGCACTGAGCGTCTTGCTTGTATTTATCCTTTTCAAAAGACCTGTACAGTCTCAGGCCACCATTGCCAAAACAGATAGAAGAGAGGACTTAGAGAACTTTGAGACATGGGAAAGTCCAACTACAAAGGGTGAGGACTTGTCTAGCAGTCCTTGGTCTCAAACCGGTGAAGAAAACCCTTTCCCCTCTCCGCCCATGCTTCATCGTTCAGTCAAGCAGGTTTTCTGAATGCTTATGTATTGCCTCTCCACATGTACTTAATTGAAATATTAACGGAATGTATAAACCAAAACAAACTATGTGTTAGGGCTAAATAGAACAGATACTTTGAAACCAGTTAGACTCATGAATAAGTAACATTCTTGAGTAGACCCTCGTCCACGCCCAGACACACCTGAATAACTTACTATGGAATGTTGCTGTACAGGAAAGACTGTCCAAAGAGCTGTATAAAATGTTATGCTCTTGAATACAAGGGTCAGAAGAACACAACTGTACTTCTCCCAAATAGAGATATGTCTCTGAGTGGTCATTTTCCTGATTCATGTACATCTGCACAGATCTGATTTGAAATCCTCCTCTGAGACCCTGAGAGACCCGGAGGTCTTCCCCAACACATCCTCAACCCGAAAAGGTCCCACAAGTTGATCTTTGATGATCCCAGCCCATACCAGTGCCCACCTCCACCTTGCTGGCATCTGAGTCGTAGTGGAGCTCTCTGCCCTTTACTGATCCAGCCTCTGGCCCATCCATCTGGCCCATCAAGAGTCCCTCTCATTTCATCAGTCCATAAAACCTGTGAAAAATCAGTCTTCAGATATTTCTTGGCCCAGTCTTGACGTCTTATCTTATGTTTCTTGTTCAGAGGTGGTGTTTTTCAGCATTCCTTACCTTGGCCATGTCCCTGAGTATGGCACACCTTTTGCTTTTTGATATTCCAGTTACGTTACAGCTCTGAAATATGGCCAAACTGGTGGCTAATGGCATCTTGGCAGCTTCACGCTTGATTTTCCTCAATTCATGGGCAGTTATTTTGCGCCTTTTTGCTTCTTGATTAGAAATATGAAGAAAAGTTTCCAGCGCCAGGAATAGATTAAAAATCCTTTTTTATTGAAAATAAGGTAATAAAAATCCAGCAGATATCATAGTAGATGTCAGAAATTGGCAGAACAACGTGTTTCGATGCTTCAGGTCTTAGTCATGTTCTGACTTTAAGTATAACCAACTCCCTTATATCGGATCCCTGGTCTACTGATTAAATTCACATATGTGGTTTCACTAGAGGCAACTCCTCAAGTAGTAGTTACAAGGGATCCGAGAAAATGGAGATATGCAATGGGAAGTTCATATATATGAATGTATATGATATGATATGACCATACAAATATACACAAATACAAAAAATATATACAAAAACATATATACACATAAAATGACAAACACATTAAAAAAATCTACCACTTCTCCCCCTCCTGCACTCTGCACTAACAACTATCTACCACTTCCCCCCCTCCTGCACTCTGTACTAACAACTATCCACCACTTCTCCCCCTCCTGCACTCTGTACTAACAACTATCTACCACTTCTCCCCCTCCTGCACTCTGTACTAACAACTATCCACCACTTCTCCCCCTCCTGCACTCTGTACTAATAACTATCTACCACTTCTCCCCCTCCTGCACTCTGTACTAATAACTATCCACCACTTCTCCCCCTCCTGCACTCTGTACTAACAACTATCCACCACTTCTCCCCCTCCTGCACTCTGTACTAACAACTATCCACCACTTCTCCCCCTCCTGCACTCTGTACTAACAACTATCCACCACTTCTCCCCCTCCTGCACTCTGTACTAATAACTATCCACCACTCTCCCCCTCCTGCACTCTGTACTAACAACTATCCACCACTTCTCCCCCTCCTGCCCTCTGTACTAACAACTATCCACCACTTCTCCCCCTCCTGCACTCTGTACTAACAACTATCCACCACTTCTCCCCCTCCTGCACTCTGTACTAACAACTATCCACCACTCTCCCCTTCCTGCACTCTGTACTAACAACTATCTACCACTTCCCCCCTCCTGCACTCTGTACTAACAACTATCTACCACTTCTCCCGCTCCTGCACTCTGTACTAACAACTATCCACCACTTCTCCCCCTCCTGCACTCTGTACTAACAACTATCCACCACTTCTCCCCTCCTGCACTCTGTACTAATAACTATCCACCACTTCTCCCCCTCCTGCCCTCTGTACTAACAACTATCCACCACTTCTCCCCCTCCTGCACTCTGTACTAACAACTATCTACCACTTCTCCCCCTCCTGCCCTCTGTACTAACAACTATATACCACTTCTCCAACTCCTGCACTCTGTACTAACAACTATCTACCACTTCTCCCCCTCCTGCACTCTGTACTAACAACTATACACCACTTCTCCCCCTCCTGCCCTCTGTACTAACAACTATCTACCACTTCTCCCCCTCCTGCACTCTGTACTAACAACTATCCACCACTTCTCCCCTCCTGCACTAACAACTATCCACCACTTCCCCCCTCCTGCCCTCTGTACTAACAACTATCTACCACTTCTCCCCGTCCTGCCCTCTGTACTAACAACTATCTACCACTTCTCCCCCTCCTGCACTCTGTACTAACAACTATCCACCACTTCTCCCCCTCCTGCACTCTGTACTAACAACTATCTACCACTTCTCCCCGTCCTGCCCTCTGTACTAACAACTATCTACCACTTCTCCCCCTCCTGCACTCTGTACTAACAACTATCCACCACTTCTCCCCCTCCTGCACTCTGTACTAACAACTATCTACCACTTCTCCCCTCCTGCACTCTGTACAAACAACTATCCACCACTTCTCCCCCTCCTGCACTCTGTACTAACAACTATCTACCACTTCTCCCCCTCCTGCACTCTGTACTAACAACTATCTACCACTTCTCCCCCTCCTGCACTCTGTACTAACAACTATCTACCACTTCTCCCCCTCCTGCACTCTGTACTAACAACTATCTACCACTTCTCCCCCTCCTGCACTCTGTACTAACAACTATCCACCACTTCTCCCCCTCCTGCCCTCTGTACTAACAACTATCCACCACTTCTCCCCCTCCTGCCCTCTGTACTAACAACTATCCACCACTTCTCCCCCTCCTGCCCTCTGTACTAACAACTATACACCACTTCTCCCCCTCCTGCCCTCTGTACTAACAACTATCCACCACTTCTCCCCCTCCTGCACTCTGTACTAACAACTATCCACCACTTCTCCCCCTCTTGCACTCCGTACTAACAACTATCTACCACTTCTCCCCCTCCTGCCCTCTGTACTAACAACTATACACCACTTCTCCCCCTCCTGCCCTCTGTACTAACAACTATACACCACTTCTCCCCCTCCTGCCCTCTGTACTAACAACTATCCACCACTTCTCCCCCTCCTGCACTCTGTACTAACAACTATCTACCACTTCTCCCCCTCCTGCACTCTGTACTAACAACTATCCACCACTTCTCCCCCTCCTGCACTCTGTACTAAGAACTATCTACCACTTCTCCCCCTCCTGCCCTCTGTACTAACAACTATCTACCACTTCTCCCCCTCCTGCACTCTGTACTAACAACTATCTACCACTTCTCCCCCTCCTGCACTCTGTACTAACAACTATCCACCACTTCTCCCCCTCCTGCCCTCTGTACTAAGAACTATCTACCACTTCTCCCCCTCCTGCACTCTGTACTAACAACTATCCACCACTTCTCCCCCTCCTGCACTCTGTACTAACAACTATCTACCACTTCTCCCCCTCCTGCACTCTGTACTAACAACTATCCACCACTTCTCCCCCTCCTGCCCTCTGTACTAACAACTATACACCACTTCTCCCCCTCCTGCACTCTGTACTAACAACTATCTACCACTTCTCCCCTCCTGCACTCTGTACTAACAACTATCCACCACTTCTCCCCCTCCTGCACTCTGTACTAACAACTATCTACCACTTCTCCCCCTCCTGCACTCTGTACTAACAACTATCCACCACTTCTCCCCCTCCTGCCCTCTGTACTAACAACTATACACCACTTCTCCCCCTCCTGCACTCTGTACTAACAACTATCCACCACTTCTCCCCCTCCTGCACTCTGTACTAACAACTATCCACCACTTCTCCCCCTCCTGCACTCTGTACTAACAACTATCTACCACTTCTCCCCCTCCTGCACTCTGTACTAACAACTATCTACCACTTCTCCCCCTCCTGCACTCTGTACTAACAACTATCTACCACTTCTCCCCCTCCTGCACTCTGTACTAACAACTATCTACCACTTCTCCCCCTCCTGTACTCTGTACTAACAACTATCTACCACTTCTCCCCCTCCTGTACTCTGTACTAACAACTATCTACCACTTCTCCCCCTCCTGCACTCTGTACTAACAACTATCCACCACTTCTCCCCTCCTGCACTCTGTACTAACAACTATCTACCACTTCTCCCCCTCCTGCACTCTGTACTAACAACTATCCACCACTTCTCCCCTCCTGCACTCTGTACTAACAACTATCTACCACTTCTCCCCCTCCTGCACTCTGTACTAACAACTATCTACCACTTCTCCCCCTCCTGCACTCTGTACTAACAACTATCTACCACTTCTCCCCCTCCTGCACTCTGTACTAACAACTATCCACCACTTCTCCCCCTCCTGCACTCTGTACTAACAACTATCTACCACTTCTCCCCCTCCTGCCCTCTGTACTAACAACTATCTACCACTTCTCCCCCTCCTGCCCTCTGTACTAAGAACTATCTACCACTTCTCCCCCTCCTGCACTCTGTACTAACAACTATCCACCACTTCTCCCCCTCCTGCACTCTGTACTAACAACTATCTACCACTTCTCCCCCTCCTGCACTCTGTACTAACAACTATCCACCACTTCTCCCCCTCCTGCACTCTGTACTAACAACTATCTACCACTTCTCCCCCTCCTGCACTCTGTACTAACAACTATCCACCACTTCTCCCCCTCCTGCACTCTGTACTAACAACTATCCACCACTTCTCCCCCTCCTGCACTCTGTACTAACAACTATCCACCACTTCTCCCCCTCCTGCACTCTGTACTAACAACTATCCACCACTTCTCCCCCTCCTGCACTCTGTACTAACAACTATCCACCACTTCTCCCCCTCCTGCACTCTGTACTAACAACTATCTACCACTTCTCCCCCTCCTGCCCTCTGTACTAACAACTATCTACCACTTCTCCCCCTCCTGCCCTCTGTACTAACAACTATCTACCACTTCTCCCCTCCTGCCCTCTGTACTAACAACTATCCACCACTTCTCCCCTCCTGCCCTCTGTACTAACAACTATCTACCACTTCTCCCCTCCTGCCCTCTGTACTAACAACTATCTACCACTTCTCCCCTCCTGCACTCTGTACTAACAACTATCTACCACTTCTCCCCCTCCTGCACTCTGTACTAACAACTATCTACCACTTCTCCCCCTCCTGCCCTCTGTACTAACAACTATCTACCACTTCTCCCCTCCTGCACTCTGTACTAACAACTATCTACCACTTCTCCCCCTCCTGCCCTCTGTACTAACAACTATCTACCACTCTCCCCCTCCTGCACTCTGTACTAACAACTATCTACCACTTCTCCCCGTCCTGCCCTCTGTACTAACAACTATCCACCACTTCTACCCTCCTGCACTCTGTACTAACAACTATCCACCACTTCTCCCCCTCCTGCACTCTGTACTAACAACTATCCACCACTTCTCCCCCTCCTGCCCTCTGTACTAAGAACTATCTACCACTTCTCCCCCTCCTGCACTCTGTACTAACAACTATCCACCACTTCTACCCTCCTGCACTCTGTACTAACAACTATCCACCACTTCTCCCCCTCCTGCACTCTGTACTAACAACTATCCACCACTTCTCCCCCTCCTGCACTCTGTACTAACAACTATCCACCACTTCTCCCCCTCCTGCCCTCTGTACTAAGAACTATCTACCACTTCTCCCCCTCCTGCACTCTGTACTAACAACTATCCACCACTTCTCCCCCTCCTGCACTCTGTACTAACAACTATCCACCACTTCTCCCCCTCCTGCACTCTGTACTAACAACTATCCACCACTTCTCCCCCTCCTGCACTCTGTACTAACAACTATCTACTACTTCTCCCCCTCCTGCCCTCTGTACTAACAACTATCCACCACTTCTCCCCCTCCTGCCCTCTGTACTAACAACTATCCACCACTTCTCCCCCTCCTGCACTCTGTACTAACAACTATCTACCACTTCTCCCCCTCCTGCACTCTGTACTAACAACTATCTACTACTTCTCCCCCTCCTGCCCTCTGTACTAACAACTATCCACCACTTCTCCCCCTCCTGCCCTCTGTACTAACAACTATCCACCACTTCTCCCCCTCCTGCACTCTGTACTAACAACTATCTACCACTTCTCCCCCTCCTGCACTCTGTACTAACAACTATCCACCACTTCTCCCCCTCCTGCACTCTGTACTAACAACTATCTACCACTTCTCCCCCTCCTGCCCTCTGTACTAACAACTATCCACCACTTCTCCCCTCCTGCCCTCTGTACTAACAACTATCTACCACTTCTCCCCTCCTGCCCTCTGTACTAACAACTATCTACCACTTCTCCCCTCCTGCACTCTGTACTAACAACTATCTACCACTTCTCCCCCTCCTGCACTCTGTACTAACAACTATCTACCACTTCTCCCCCTCCTGCCCTCTGTACTAAGAACTATCTACCACTTCTCCCCCTCCTGCACTCTGTACTAACAACTATCCACCACTTCTCCCCCTCCTGCACTCTGTACTAACAACTATCCACCACTTCTCCCCCTCCTGCACTCTGTACTAACAACTATCCACCACTTCTCCCCCTCCTGCACTCTGTACTAACAACTATCTTCCACTTCTCCCCCTCCTGCACTCTGTACTAACAACTATCCACCACTTCTCCCCTCCTGCACTCTGTACTAACAACTATCTTCCACTTCTCCCCCTCCTGCACTCTGTACTAACAACTATCTTCCACTTCTCCCCCTCCTGCACTCTGTACTAACAACTATCCACCACTTCTCCCCCTCCTGCACTCTGTACTAACAACTATCCACCACTTCTCCCCCTCCTGCACTCTGTACTAACAACTATCCACCACTTCTCCCCCTCCTGCACTCTGTACTAACAACTATCCACCACTTCTCCCCCTCCTGCACTCTGTACTAACAACTATCTTCCACTTCTCCCCTCCTGCACTCTGTACTAACAACTATCCACCACTCTCCCCCTCCTGCCCTCTGTACTAACAACTATCTACCACTTCTCCCCCTCCTGCCCTCTGTACTAACAACTATCTACCACTTCTCCCCCTCCTGCCCTCTGTACTAACAACTATCTACCACTTCTCCCCCTCCTGCACTCTGTACTAACAACTATCCACCACTTCTCCCCCTCCTGCACTCTGTACTAACAACTATCCACCACTTCTCCCCCTCCTGCACTCTGTACTAACAACTATCCACCACTTCTCCCCCTCCTGCACTCTGTACTAACAACTATCCACCACTTCTCCCCTCCTGCCCTCTGTACTAACAACTATCCACCACTTCTCCCCCTCCTGCACTCTGTACTAACAACTATCCACCACTTCTCCCCCTCCTGCACTCTGTACTAACAACTATCTACCACTTCCCCCCTCCTGCCCTCTGTACTAACAACTATCTACCACTTTTACCCCTCCTGCACTCTGTACTAACAACTATCCACCACTTCTCCCCCTCCTGCCCTCTGTACTAACAACTATCCACCACTTCTCCCCCTCCTGCACTCTGTACTAACAACTATCCACCACTTCTCCCCCTCCTGCCCTCTGTACTAACAACTATCTACCACTTCCCCCCTCCTGCCCTCTGTACTAACAACTATCTACCACTTCTACCCCTCCTGCACTCTGTACTAACAACTATCTACCACTTCTCCCCTCCTGCACTCTGTACTAACAACTATCCACCACTTCTCCCCCTCCTGCCCTCTGTACTAACAACTATCCACCACTTCTCCCCCTCCTGCCCTCTGTACTAACAACTATCTACCACTTCTCCCCCTCCTGCCCTCTGTACTAACAACTATCTACCACTTCTCCCCCTCCTGCACTCAAATCAAATAAGCTTTATTGGCAGGACCAAATACACTCTGTACTAACAACTATCCACCACTTCTCCCCCTCCTGCCCTCTGTACTAACAACTATCTACCACTTCCCCCCTCCTGCCCTCTGTACTAACAACTATCTACCACTTCTACCCCTCCTGCACTCTGTACTAACAACTATCTACCACTTCTCCCCTCCTGCACTCTGTACTAACAACTATCCACCACTTCTCCCCCTCCTGCCCTCTGTACTAACAACTATCTACCACTTCTCCCCCTCCTGCCCTCTGTACTAACAACTATCTACCACTTCTCCCCCTCCTGCACTCTGTACTAACAACTATCCACCACTTCTCCCCCTCCTGCCCTCTGTACTAACAACTATCTACCACTTCTCCCCCTCCTGCCCTCTGTACTAACAACTATCTACCACTTCTCCCCCTCCTGCACTCAAATCAAATAAGCTTTATTGGCAGGACCAAATACACTCTGTACTAACAACTATCCACCACTTCTCCCCCTCCTGCACTCTTGGTCTCTATTTACACTAAACCTTAGGCTAAAATATTACACATTACTCCAATATCTATCGGCCGACACTCCTGTGCTTCACATTCCTATACAGTAATGCATTTAATCACACATTATATAACAAAATACAATATCTCCCTGCAATAAAACACTTTACATATAACACATTCAGTAAGAGCGGCGCCGTCCAACCACCTCCTACATTAGCACCACTGATCTCAGGACAATCCGACCACCATAGATGAATAGATAATAGATAGATAGATAGATAATAGATAGATAGATAATAGATAATAGATAGATAATAGATAGATAATAGATAGATAATAGATAGATAATAGATAATAGATAGATAGATAATAGATAGATAATAGATAGATAATAGATAATAGATAGATAATAGATAGATAATAGATAATAGATAGATAATAGATAGATAATAGATAGATAATATATAGATAATAGATAATAGATAGATAATAGATAGATAATAGATAGATAATAGATAGATAGATAATAGATAGATAATAGATAGATAGATAATAGATAGATAATAGATAGATAATAGATAATAGATAGATAGATAATAGATAGATAATAGATAGATAGATAATAGATAGATAATAGATAGATAATAGATAGATAATATATAGATAATAGATAATAGATAGATAATAGATAGATAATAGATAGATAGATAGATAGATAGATAGATAGATAATAGATAGATAGATAATAGATAGATAATAGATAGATAATAGATAATAGATAGATAGATAATAGATAGATAATAGATAATAGATAGATAATAGATAGATAATATATAGATAATAGATAATAGATAGATAATAGATAGATAATAGATAAATAGATAATAGATAGATAGATAATAGATAGATAATAGATAGATAATAGATAGATAATAGATAGATAGATAATAGATAGATAATAGATAGATAATAGATAATAGATAGATAATAGATAGATAATAGATAATAGATAGATAATAGATAGATAATAGATAATAGATAGATAGATAGATAATAGATAGATAATAGATAATAGATAGATAGATAATAGATAGATAATAGATAGATAATAGATAATAGATAGATAGATAATAGATAGATAATAGATAATAGATAGATAATAGATAGATAATATATAGATAATAGATAGATAATAGATCATAGATAGATAATAGATAGATAATAGATAGATAATAGATAGATAATAGATAGATAATAGATAGATAATAGATAGATAGATAATAGATAGATAATAGATAATAGATAGATAATAGATAGATAATAGATAATAGATAGATAATAGATAATAGATAGATAATAGATAGATAATAGATAGATAATAGATAGATAATAGATAATAGATAGATAATAGATAATAGATAGATAATAGATAATCCCGCCCACCATTCCTAGGAGTAAGCAGCATCGAAGATGAGCTCCTGAGTTTTTCATCATTTATACCTTGTAATGAGCAAACAGTAAGACAAAACCTGGAAAAATTGGACTCCGTGGAAGAGGAAAGTGAGCTGAACTGAGCTGGACTAAAGATTTTTATGAAAAAAGAGGAAATAGAGGATTTAAAGGACATAAGAAAAAACCTGTTGAAGGACAGATCACATACAACAGGAGGACTCCAGACTGACTCCCAGAGATCTGCACATCCAAAAGGTAGGACCATCCTCCATCCATACCACAACCTACAGACAGTGCTGTAATTACATCTCTGATAAATAAGGATTACTATAAAAATGGAAGAAATAAATGTAATACAAGTAACTGGGCAGAGAGCAGAGCTGGAGACACGGGACACCAGGGGGTCACAAACTCTGGAAATCACATACTCTGAAGGGCAGAAAAGCATTCATGCGCAAAAAGCCATAAAACATGCAAAGATTAGAGAAGATCCAGAGACCCTCTTTACTGATTTTACCTCTAAAGAGAAAGATAAAAGAAAAACCAATTTATTATTTTTCACAGACCAACCCTTAGCCTGGCACACCGCTCTGTGCAAACAATATAAGCATACATACAAGAACGGCATTAATAAGGGCCGGCAGATCAGAATTAGAAACCAAAAAGAAGACGAGACCAACTCACTGACCATAAACGTGTATAATAATGGCACAATCATGGTACAAGGGACTGAGGAAAACTTACAGAAATTTAAAGACCGCTTTTCTGAAATTAAACTCCAGGCACAAAATTGCAAAGAACAACAAACCCCAGCAGCCACCATCACCTCTACAGAGACCTCCAGAGACAGAACTGCAGCCCCCAACACTTCACACCCTTCACCAGAGACCCTCAGAGACTGTTTATCTCAACTAGAAAGAGACTTTATACAATTTAAAGAAGAACTTCAAAGAAACCTTGGTGACAGAAATGCAAATGACCAAGTAATGAAAGAGATAAACAAACTGAGATGTGAATACAGGGTGGCCCTGCAGGAAATAAGAAGCAAAATGTGTGAACTGCAGCAAGAAAATGCCCAACTGAGACTGGAGATAACAGAGCTGAAGACTCCTGGACGCCTGAAACAGGAGGACGCCATAGAAACACAGAGGAGTGAAGACAACATGGCCCCCACTGGCCAGGAGGGAGCTATGGTAACTAACACCAGTACAGACACAATGGCCTCCACTGACCAGGACACTGAGATACCAAATAACTCCAACAATATGAATGCTCCTGAAAATAACATAAGTGAACCACAAACCAGAAAAACAGAAAAGAGAAGAGAACCAGCCACCAGCAAAATCTCCAGCACAGACCCCCAGCTTCACCCACGTACCCCACCCGTGACCTCACAAAGTTTTGATACCATCCTAATAATGGACTCAAATGGGAAATACCTGAATACACTGCGACTATTCCCAGGCAAAAGGGTCAAACAAATCCGCTGTGCAACTATTGAGCAGGTGACAGCCGTCATCAATACCCCACGGTTCACAAGCCCAAATCATATTTTTATACACACAGGAACAAACAATCTGCCAGCCCAACACCAGCAGATCGCAGGACAACTGACCCAACTAGCAAAGACGGCAAAACTAAAATTCCCGGACAGCAAAATAATTCTAT
>NW_027444817.1:0-16132 GCF_048569485.1 Anomaloglossus baeobatrachus | reverse complement strand
TTGAGGACCCCATTTGCTCGATAATATGTGGATTGCCAAAAACGCATAAAGCAGTCTCCTGTTATCCGGGTGACGGAGTTTCTACTTGTTAATAACTATTTCAAGTTTGAAAACAGCTTCTTTTTGCAGATCTGAGGATGCCCAATGGGCTCAAGTTTCTCTCCCACCTTGGCAAATATCTATTTGGCTTGGTGGGAGGAGAAAACCATCCATACACCTAGTAGTCGCTTTTTGGAATCGGTACGGTGGTACGGTGAATACCTGGATGACGTTCTCATTATTTGGGAGGGTCATCCAGGGGAGTCTGAAGTTACTGTCCAAGCTAAAGATGAATATATTTGTGGACTTTATTAATTCGAACAATTTGAATCTCAAGTTTACAGCTAATTAGGGAAAAAATGAAATTCCTTTTATGGATCTATAGTTGATAGGAGATCCTACTAGCAATAAAATTCATACTGAATTATATTGGAAGCCATCTAGTGGGAATATATTACTGAGAGCAGATAACTGTCACCCTGTACATGTCTGTAAAAATCTACCTGTGGGGGAACTAAGTAGAACACGTAGATCTGCCTCTAATATGGACGCTTTCCTTAAGGGGGTGTTACACGCAGAGATATCGTTAGCGATATTGCTGGTAAAAGCACCCGCCCCCGTCGTTTGTGCGTCACGGGCAAATCGCTGCCCGTGGCGCACAAAATCATTTGGAGCCGCCACATGGACTTACCTGCCTAGCGACGTCGCTGTTGCCGGCAAACCGCCTCCTTTCTAAGGGGGCGGTTCGTGCGGCATCACTAAGCAGCTGGCCAATAGAAGCGGAGGGGCGGAGATGAGCGGGACGAAACATCCCGCCCACCTCCTTCCTTCCGCATTTCCGGCGGCCGCCGGTAAGCTGCAGTTCATCGTTCCCGAGGTGTCACATGTAGTGATGTGTGCTGCCTCGGGAACGATGAACAACCTGCGTGTTCAACAATCACCGATTTTTTTAAAAAGGAACGACGTGTCAACGATGGACGATAAGGTGAGTATTTTCCATGGTTAACGCTCGTTCCTTGCGGTCACACGCAACGACGTCGCTAACGATGCCGGATGTGCGTCACGGAATCCGTGACCCCGGCGATATATCGTTAGATACGTTGTTGCGTGTAACGGGGCCTTTAGAGAAAGCGATGTTATGTATAATAGATTAAGAACACAGGGCTACACCCTTCGAGATGTGACAAGAGCTCAAAAGATAGCTGCTAATAAATCCCAAGATCACTATTTCGAGCCTCCCCAATAAACAATAACAAAAATAAAAACACAAATTGCAAAGACTATAGTAAAAATGAAGTTTTAACATTCTCTACCCCGTATTCTATAGACTTCAATGTCATTAAAAATGTAATTAAACGCAATCTCTCCATATTATGTCAAGATGAAAAATTAGAACAAATCTTGAAAAATGGAATTAGGTATGTTGACAGGAAAGGGAAAAGTATTGTGGATTTCATTTGGCCATCTACTTTCCATGGTAGTCAACGTAACAAAACCTGGTTGAACTATAAGGGTACTTACAAATGTGAACATATAAAATACAGTATCTGTAAATTTATACTAAGGGCGACAATTTTTAAGACAATAGTGGTAACAATTATGAAATTAGGACCTACATAAATTGTAATACCGCACATCTAGTGTACAGTATATGGCTTCATGTACATGTCAAAAATATTATGTTGCATGTACGACCTGAAATTTGTAAAAGAGAATAAGGCTGGGGCCACACGGGGATTACTGCAATCCCCTTGCATGACAATCGGCTCACACTGGCAGTACAGCAGGAGCCGAGTGTCATGCAAGTGTCCTTGCGACTGAGGTCCGACCGTGCGAGCGGACCTCAGCTGCGGAGGGGCGGGCTGGCACTGAGGAAGAGAGGGAGGGATTTATCTCTCTCCTCCGTAGCCGGCTATTGCCACTCTCGTCCTGCACTCGTGGTACACCGGTGTAATGCGAGTGCAGTGCGATTTTTCTCTCGCCCCATAGACTTGAATGAGTGCGAGAGAAGACAGGATCGCATTACAGTCACAACGTGCTGCGATTGTTTTCTCAGTTCGATTAGGGATGAGAAAATAATCGCTCATGTGCGCTGACACACAGGCTAGAATTGGTCTGAGTGGAATGCGAATTTTTTATTGCACTCCACTCGCATCGATTTTCATGCCATGTGGCTTAGGCCTAAGTGAAGATGTCTCTGGAGCCACATCCACTTCTCAGACAGGATGTACTTCTTCTGGTCTTTCAAAACACTTCAGAGTCAACCATTGTGGTGATATCAGTTCATTAAAAGTACAGGGAGTTGAGAGGGTTAATAGACCGTATAGAGGTGGAGACTGGCAGAAAATGTTGCTTGCTAGGGAGGTGTATTGTATTCTTAAACTAAATGCCCGTTATCCAGGGGCCTTAATTTTCGCTCTGATCTGTTATATATCTATTGATATTGTATATATTATACACCGTTTCTTCAATTTTCATGATGTTGTTTTTAATATATGTTCATATGGTACTACTTTAGGCTTGAAACACACATCCGTGAAACACGTGCGTGTTTGGTCCGTTTCCGTGTATACTGGAGACACGGCCAAACGTGCACCAATGTTACTATATCTCTGCGGTTACAATTACGTTTTTGGTTATGTCCGTGAGTCCGTCTCCGTGATGCGTTTTGTGGGCCGTGTCTCACGCCAGCATGTCCGTTTTATTCATGCAACACGCAGCACGGACCCAATGAAAGTCAATGGGTCTGTGCGCACGTCCGAGTGACACGGACGCATCTCTGTTTGTTCCCTGTATGTTTTGTGCTTTTTTCATGTGATGTCAGTCTTTTTTCTTTTTATGTTTCGTTCTCTCCCTCAGTCCGTCAGTCGGTCTCTATGTCTGTCTGTCCCTCTAGCTATCTGTCGGTCAGTTCCCCCCTCTCTCATACTTACCATTCCCCGATCTCCGGCGCAGCGCTGCACGGCTGTTTTAAAAACTCCGGCGGCTTTTCCTCTTTTGAAAAAGCTGGCCGCCCATTAATCAATCTCGTATTCCCTGCTTTACCCGCCCACCGGCGGCTGTGATTGGTTGCAGTGAGACACGCCCACCACGCTGAGTGACAGGTGTCACACTGCACCCAATCACAGCAGCCGGTGGGCGTGTCTATACTGTGCAGTAAAATAAATAAATAAATAATTAAAAAAAACGGCGTGCGGTCCCCCCAATTTTAATACCAGCCAGATAAAGCCATACGGCTGAAGGCTGGTATTCTCAGGATGGGGAGCTCCACGTTATGGGGGGCCCCCCACCCTAACAATATCAGTCAGCAGCCGCCCAGAATTGCCGCATACATTATATGCGACAGTTCTGGTGCTGTACCCGGCTCTTCCCGATTTACCCTGGTGCGTTGGCAAATCGGGGTAATAAGGAGTTATTGGCAGCCCATAGCTGCCAATAAGTCCTAGATTAATCATGTCAGGCGTCTATGAGACACCTTCCATGATTAATCTGTAAGTTACAGTAAATAAACACACACGCCCGAAAAAATCCTTTATTAGAAATAAAAAACACAAACACATTCCCTCATTACCAATTTATTAACCCCGACAAACCCTCCATGTCCGGCGTACTCCACGGTCCTCCAGCGTCGCGTCCAGCTCTGCTGCATGGAGGTGACAGGAGCAGCAGAAGACACAGCCGCTCCGGTCACCTCCACGCAGCTAATGAGATGAGTAGCGCGATCAGCTGCTGTCACTGAGGTTACCCGCTGTCACTGGATCCAGCGGTGGCCGCGAGTTACCTGACTGACAGCAGCTGATCGCGCTACTCATCTCATTAGCTGCGTGGAGGTGACCGGAGCGGCGGTGTCTTCTGCTGCTCCTGTCACCTCCATGCAGCAGAGCTGGACGCGACGCTGGAGGACCGTGGAGTACGCCGGACATGGAGGGTTTGTCGGGGTTAATAAATTGGTAATGAGGGAATGTGTTTGTGTTTTTTATTTCTAATAAAGGATTTTTTCGGGTGTGTGTTTTTTTACTGTAACTTACAGATTAATCATGGAAGGTGTCTCATAGACGCCTGACATGATTAATCTAGGACTTATTGGCAGCTATGGGCTGCCATTAACTCCTTATTACCCCGATTTGCCAACACACCAGGGCAAATCGGGAAGAGCCGGGTACAGTCCCAGAACTGTCGCATCTAATGTATGCGGCAATTCTGGGCGGCTGTTGGCTGATATTGTTAGGCTGGGGGGGCCCCCCATAACGTGGAGCTCCCCATCCTGAGAATACCAGCCTTCAGCCGTATGGCTTTATCTGGCTGGTATTAAAATGGGGGGGGACCGCACGCCGTTTTTTTTAATTATTTATTTATTTATTTTACTGCACAGTATACACACGCCCACCGGCTGCTGTGATTGGGTGCAGTGTGACACCTGTCACTCAGCGTGGTGGGCGTGTCTCACTGCAACCAATCACACCCGCCGGTGGGCGGGTAAAGCAGGGAATACGAGATTGATTAATGGGCGGCCGGCTTTTTCAAATTAGAAAAAGCCGCCGGAGCAGTGTGAATGCCGTGCAGCGCCGGTGATCGGGGAACGGTGAGTATGAGAGAGGGGGGGACACTTCAGTCACTCGGGGGATTAGTGGTCACCGGTGAATCCTTCACAGGTGACCGCTAATCAGTACACGGCACAAAGACAGAGCCGCGGCATGACAATGAAGTCGGGTGAAGTTCACCCGAGTTCATTCTCATCCCGCTACTCTGTCTTCCCTACATGTAGTAACGACATTTTGCATCACACACGTACATTTCACACGGACAACACATACACATGTCAGTTATTTCACTCACGCACACACGGACATTCCACACGCACATACGGCTAGCATACGGGATACACACGCAGGCCACACATACCATAAAAACGGACCTAAAAAACGGAAAACGGACCAGAAAAACGGCCCGTTTTACACGGACGTGGTTTTCACGGATGTGTGGCGGAGCCCTTATGTAGATCCGGCTCAGTAACAAGATGGATTAGCCTTTATAGCCATCTTTGCTTTCATTTGTTACTATGTTGCCTATGAATAAGGAGCTTTTTTTTGTCTCTCCGACATGCGTAAGGCTTAACTGCACATGTATCCATGTTTTAATTGTTGGAATAAATAGAAATGTTTTCCTTCGGTGCTGGATTTTTTCCTCCCCTCCCTTTGATTGAATTTGTCTATACAGACTGCCCCGCCCCACCTTCTTTCCCCCATACTGTGTTCACAGATAGTTCCCTTTCCCCACCTTCTGTCCCCCATACTGTGTCCATGGATACTGTCTCTTCCCCACCTTCTGTGATAGATAGTTCTCACACAGATAGTTCTCTCTCCCCCATACTGTGTTTATGGATACTGCCCCCTCCCCACCTTCTGTCCCCCCATACTGTGTCCACAGATAGTTCCCTCTCCCCAGCCTCTCTTCCCCATACTGTATCTATACATACTGCCCCCTCCCCACCCTCATACAATGCCATAGATACCTCACCCCTCACGCTTTAATGTTCCTCCTTCGTGTCTTCAGCTCCACACTGGAGCACTTATCATCAGCGCTCTCTGCCGCCTCTGCGCTGAGGCCCTGACTTCCGGGTCAGCAGTGTGATCAGCTGACATGATCACACTGATGTCGCTCTGACCCGGAAGTTAGCGCCGTGCTCACCGCTTCAATTGTCCTCGCATCTGAAAGATACAAGGACAATTGATCAGTGGGACCCAGCCTGCTGCAGTTTCTGAGTGCGACTGTCATCTTGACAGCCGCGCTCAGAGAATGGCTGGCTCGCACTACGGAGCGGCAAATGCAGCCCCCAGGGAGACTTTCACATCAGATGGCTAAACAGCTCCCCCCTGACAGTTGCTCCCGGGGCAAATGTCCCGCCAGCCCCCCCCCCTAGATATGCCTCTGGTGTAGGTTTCTCATTATATGAGCTGTATGACAGACAAACCTAATCTCCTGCATGAGTCCATGTGGAGGAAGAGGCAGCACAGCTGAGCTTAGCAGTGTCACATTACAACATTACAAACAAGCTCATCTCCTCTGTGATCTCTGCTGTAGTGCCTCTCCCCCCCACACTGCCTATCCATAGCTGAAAGCTTATATGTGTCTGTATTTTCTGCTCACAGCATCGTGAAATCACTCTGCAAGGCGATCAGAGCAGGCTGTTATTACATCTCACACAAAAGTAACCTGTTCTATGCTATTTTGGGGGCATATTCTTTTTTTGCTGTGTTGCTGCCAGCTTATATATGGGTAACAGCATACAGGGGGAAGAAGTACACACCCCCACGGGAAACCTATCTTATAACACCACCTTGGATTTTACAAAACATTTCTCTGAAGAAGTCCCTTTCAGACTGTTTGGGACATCTGGAAGAATCAGTTTGTAGAAAAAAATGTAAGCGCCACCAGGAGTCCTGTATCAAGCCAACAGTAAAGCATCCTAAGACCATTCATGTGTGGGGTTTCTATTTCTACAATGCAGTGGGCTGTCTCAAATTTTTCCTTAGAACACTGCAGTGATTTGTATGGTATCAAAACATCGAAGAGACTCTTCTCCGAATGATCCACGTACAATTACTGATGAAGAATGCTGTTTCCAGCATGATGGAGCACCATGTCACCAGACAAAAGTGTTATCCAAGAGGTTCAGTAAACACAACATATTGGTTCCATGGCCAGCAAACTCCCCAGATCTGAATCTTATTGAGAACCTATGGTCAAACTTTTGGTCCCAACTGTACAAAATGCCTAAAATTAACCCCTTCAACTCTGAGCCTGGTTTTCACCTTCCTGACCAGGCCACTTTTTTCAATATTAACCAGTCTTACTTTGAGGTTATAACTCTGGAAAACATCAATGGCTCCCGGTGAGTCTGAGACTTTTTTGGTGACATATTGTACTTCAAGTAAGTGGTAAATTTAGGATGATATCTTGCATTTATTTTTTTAAAATATCGGATATTTTGCAAAAAGTTTGCAATTTTCACACTTTGAACTTTTATACCCTTAAACAGAGAGTTATGTCACACAAAATAGTTAATAACATTTCCCACATCTCTACTTTACATCAGCAGTATTTTTTAAACAATTTTTTTGTTATGAAGTTAGAAGGGGTAAAGGTTTATCACTAATTTCTCATTTTTCCAACAAAATTTCCAAGTCAGTTTTTTTTTAGGGACATCACATTTGTAATGACTTTGAGAGGCCTAAGGGACAGAAAATACCCAAAATTGACCCCATTCTAAATCCCTCAAAGGCTCAAAGCCACACCCAAGAAGCTTATTAACCCTTCAGGTGTTTTACAGGAACTAAAGCAATGTGGAAGAAAAAAGGAAAATTTTACTTTTTCCTCACAAAAATGTTACTTTAGCAACAAATTATGAATATTGACAAGGGTAACAGGAGAAAATGCACCATACAATTTATTGGGCAATTTAACCTGAGTACACTGATTTCCCATATGTGGTAGAAAACTACTATTTGGGCGCACAACAGGGTTCGGAAGGGAAGGAGAGCCATTTGACTTTTTAAACACAGAATTTACAGAATTTGAGCCATGTTGTTTTAGCCTCACATTTTGAATTTTCACAAAGGGTATCAGGAGAAAATACACAATTTGTTGTGCAATTTCTGCTGACTACACCAATACACAATGTGGTGGAAAACTACTGTTTGGGCACTTGGCAGGGCTCAGAAGGAGCACAATTTGAATTTGGGAGCACCATTTTGACTGGAATAGATTGCGGACAACAACATGTCACATTTGAATAGCCCTTGACATGCAAACCAGCAGAAACCTCCCACAAGTGACCCCAATTTACAAACTGTACTCCTCAACGAATGAATTTAGGGGTGTAGTGAGAATATTGACACCACCGTTGTCACAATTTGTACTATTGGGTAGTCAAGAAAAAATAATTACAATTTTAGCACTAAAATCACATTTCCAATTTTCACAAGTGGCATAGGTAAAAAAAAAGCCCCATAATTTCACAATTTCTCCTGAATGTGGCAATACCCCATGTGACTGCATACTACTGTTTGGCTCGGGAGGGATGGACTGCCATTTGTGGAGCAGGTTTTCCTAGAATAGTTTGCGGAATCCATTTGCAGAGCCCCAAAGTGCCAGAGCAGCCAGAAAACCTCAGGTGACCACATTTTGGAAATTACACTCCTCTGGGAATCCATCTACGGGTGTAGTGACAATTTTGTCTCTGGAAAACACCCATGAAGTCAAATGCAGTGAGTGTTACAAAATTAAAAATTACAAATAAGCCTTTGTAGTGCTCGTACATTGTGCCCAGCTCTTGCTTCTGGAGACACACACCCAGTACATTAAGTGGACCTCCTCACTATAACAATGCCAAACATGTGGCGGTTAACTGTGGTTTAGACACGTTGTGATGCCCAGAAGGGAGGGGGGCATTTGGGAGTGCGGATTGTGTTAGTTTTCTGTCTGTGGGGGAGCCATATTGCTTTTCCAGGGCCTTTTTGCTAACAGTAATGTTGAATCACCCTATTTTTCCTTTAACAGATGACAGACCTGAGTGGGGAATTTCAGTGTGTTGAGTTGACTGCTATTGGTAGCAATTTGGGGTACAGAACATTTTGGAACAGTTCCCATTTATCATGTGCTTTATGCTGAGCGCTTACATCGGGGTTTTCTTCTACATCATCGAAATACATGATTCAAGTGAAACCTCTGAAAGATCCATTTATTAATGAGGCAGCAGAGTTACCCTGGACTCTGTTTGGCCTCTGTTTACTGGTGTCCTACTTTTCAAAAATGCACAAACCTGTGCACTTTTTTGCACTCCTAAAAAGTTGGTACACCTCTGGACCACAGGACAGACGGGAGTCCAAAGTGACTCCCTCTGCCTCATTACAGTGAATTTTCAGTTGGGAATTTTGTCTGAATCTCATTTTCCAGAGATTTACACATAATTCCCGATGTAAGCACTCAGCGTAGAGTACAGGATAAATATGAGCCAAGCCTTTCTGCAATCATTGGAAGGCAGAATGAACAAATCAACAGTCGAAAAATCGGCTATATTACTATTTTTATGCCATTCAACTTGCGGTATAAGTGATAAAGCAGCTTTATTCCTCAGCTCAGTATGATTACAGTGATACCAGCTTTAGATTTTTATTTTTGGGGGGTTTGTCTACTATTGTTACAAAATGAAAGTTTTTTTATATCAAATTTCGAAGGCTATAGTTTTTTATTTTTCTGCTGACAGTGGTGTGAGAATTTTTTTTTTTTTGTGGGATGAGTTGAAGTTTTTATTGGTACCATTTTGGGCCACTGTTTGTTTGTTTTTTTTTATCAATTTCTATTCTGCTTTTTGTGAAGCAGAATCATAAAACACCTTTTTTTTCGGGTCAGTACGATTACAGCGATACCACATTTGCATTGTTTTTTTTACGTTTTGCCACTTATAAACCATAAAAACTATTTAATTAATATATATATATATATATATATATATATATATATATATATATATATATATATATATATATATATATATATATATATATATATATAAAAAAAAAAATGTTTTTGCATTGCTATATTCTGAGGGCTATAGCTTTTTTATTTCTCTCCTGATGAAGCTCTATTATGGTTTGTTTTCTGCGGGACCAGATGATGTGTTCAGATATACCTTTTTTTATTTACATGCAACTTTTTGATCGCGTTTTATTCCACTTTTTTGGGTAGTATGATGAAAAAGCATGGTTTTTGCTGTGTTTTTTTATTTTTTATGGTGTTCACTGAGGGGGTTAAATAGTGTGAAAGTTTTATAGATCGGGTCGTTGCGGATCCAGCAATATCAAATCTCTACTTTTTTTTTATTTACATAAATATATGTATTGGTATCATGTGTTTTTCCTCTTTATTTTGGTTTTTTTTTAAATATTTTAACTTTTTTTAAAAAAAAAAACAACAACCTTTTTTACTTAGTCCCTATATGGGACATTATCTTTTATTTAATTGATCACTGGTATAATCCATTCTACCTGTCAGTTTTGCACTGACAGAAGCGTCTTACACCCTGCTCCTGGCATGGTCAAAGAGGACTGCTGTAGTTGAGTCACCTAGGTCTTCATGAAGACCTCGGGTTGCTATGGCAATGATAGGGCCACCGTGATCATTTCGCGAGACTCCCATTCGCTTGGGAGAGGAGCGCACTCCTCTCTCAGCATCCTCAATGCTGCGATTGCTATTGTTCGCAGTATTTAGAGGGTTAAACAGCCAAGGAGGGGGATGATGCAAGCACCACTCCTGTTTGTTAGAGTTGGGTCTCGGCTTTCACATAGGCCGAACTCCCGGCAGTGATCGTGTGGGCACAGCTCCTGTGCCCGCGTGAAAGTGATGACGTACCCCATACGTCTTCGGTCGGGAACACCTGAAGGAGTTAAAGGGATTGTGCGGTCTAGAACAAAAAGTCTGCAGTTATACGTTAGGACGGGTTTGGGAGTTCCATGTTTCCATAGTGTCCAATGGCAGCAAACCAGGCAGTCTATTTTCAGGAGTAAGCCATATGTATATATTATATATATGTATATATATATATATATGTATATATATATATATATATATATATATATATATGTGTATATATATATATATATATATATATATATATATATATATATATATATATATATATATATATATATATATATATATATATATATATATATATATATATATATATATACATACATATATATATATATATATATACATATATATATATATATCCCATCCACGGTTGTCATCACATAATTATAATTCCAACAAATCAATGTTTAATATGAGTGAACATTATGATGACTTAAAAGTCTTGATTTGTTCCTAAAATGTCTCCCACATATTGAACAAGAAAATGGTCTCTCCCCTGTGTGAATTAACTGATGCTGATGAAGAACTGATTTTCTTGTAAAGCATTTTCCACATTCTGAACATGAATAAGGCTTCTCCCCTGTGTGAGTTCTCTCATGTTTAACAAGATTTGATTTCTGGGTAAAACATTTCCCACAATCTGAACATGCAAATGGCTTCTCCCCTGTGTGAATTCTTTGATGAATCCGGAGTTTGGCTTTGCTAATAAAACATTTCCCACATTCAGAACAAGAAAACGGCTTCTCCCCTGTGTGAATTCTTTGATGTTCAACAAGATCTGATTTTTGTATGAAACATTTCTCACATTCTGAACAAGGAAATGGTTTGACCCCGGTGTGACTTCTCAGATGATCCCGGAGTTTGCCTTTTGTAATAAAAAACTTCTCACATTCAGAACATGAAAATGGTTTCTCCCCTGTGTGACTTCTATGATGATCCCCAAGTTTAGCTTTAGTAATAAAACATTTTCCACATTCTGAACATGGATATGGCCTCTCCCCTGAGTGAAATCTCTTATGTTTAACAAGTGATGATTTCTGAGTAAAACATTTCCCACATTCAGAACATGAATGTGGTTTCTCCCCTGTATGAATTCTCTGATGTTCAACAAGTGAAGGCTTCTGTGTAAAACATTTCCCACATTTGGAACAAGCATATGGTTTTTCCCCAGTGTGAATTATTTTATGTCTAGAAAGAAATGATTTCCGAGCAAAACATTTTCCACATTCTGAACACATAAAAGACTTCTCCCCTGTATGACTTCTTTCATGTTGATCAAGGCCTGATTTTCGGGTAAAGCACTTCCCACATTCTGAACAAGAGTATGGCTTCTCGCCTGTGTGAATTCTTATGTGTATAAAAAGATTTGAGTTTTTTGAAAACTGTTTTCCACATTCACAACATTGAAACATTTTACCCCCTTTTTGACTTGTACTCAGAGTAAGTATCTGTGAATGACTTGGATAAAGTTTTTTGCGATTAGGATAGTTGTGTGATTTTTCTTTACTGTGGTTTTCCAAATGTACATTAGGGGTTATGAGATTTTCTCCCGAAAAGTGTTCTATGGTATGATTATCTTCTGCTTTATTATTTGGAATTACAAGAATGTGTTCCTTCCAGTTCCCAGAGGTATTATCTAATAGGAGGAAATGGTTTTCATTATTTTCTGTTTTGCCAATCAAAAAATATAAGTGAAACTAGACAAACAACAAAACAATAGGGCACTCTATGATGCAATCCATGTGATAGTAATATAGACATATGAGAAACAAAGTGTAATGCGCTCACCTATCAAAAATGTAACAAACAGGCAAAACTCTACCAAAATATGTAGAAAAAAAAAGCAGTCAGCTGCTGCTCCCTGTGCTGACTGCTCGAGCCATTGAGAAAACAATACTGGAGAAAGAAGTATTGAAAGCAGTGAGAGCTGCTGTCATGAGGTTTAACGATTAGGTCAATGTAGAAAAGTAACTTTATTCCAGGCTACTTATATCAGCATCTCATAAGATACCGTCCAAACCTGATGAAGATACCTTTGCTGCTGAAATGCATAGTCTTAAATAAAGTTCCTTTTTAATACACATTGACCCAAAGTGACAAACCAGGTGACAGAAGAAAGTGTTCTCTCCCCAAAATACACACATACCCAATGCAGTCCGTGAGCTTCTGTAGCAAAGTCTGGCAGATGGAATTAGTATAAGCAATGTGGAAAAAGTTATAGAGCCGCCCCTACTATATGCTGAAGTGCACAACTGCCTTATATTAAAGGGAACTGGTCATAATACCCTCACGATTAGTCGCTGGCCTCATTAGCATAGTATAAAGAATCTTTAGAAACACTTTTTCTAAAGATCTCTTTATCTATGCTAGTGTATACAGGGACAATTAGGCAGGGATTAGCCATATGGACCCAGAATTGCTCGTGGTTCTGGATGCATATTACACCTGACAGGTTCCCGTTAAATATCCCTCTGCCCTTACATTTTGCTGCTAGGAAAAACCTGGTTACAAAATTCCTATTAACAGAAAGATATGAAGTAATGCTAGATATTATGAAAGTTCCTCTTCAAAAGCTCCTGTATTTTGCTGAAGCCCCCCAGCACTATTATAGGAATTGCTCCAAAGATAAGTAAAAAAAGAAAAAAAGATAATTTATTCAGTCATGCTATATGCTAAATGTTTACTATGCAGATGATTATTAAAAATCATCATTAATAAGAGAGGCTGCTGAAAAGTCTTTGGCTTTCTGATTTTTTTTGTTTCTATGGTAACGAATGTTACATCACATGAAAGCCCTATGTGTCTAATATATGTTTTCAAAATTTTGTGTTTGTTGGTTATGGCAACAGTGTTCTACGCACGCAGGAAACAAAATGGCGGCATCTAAGACGATATTCACAGCAACTGACGGCAAAGGAGTGACAAAATTCTTGTCCTTCAAGGAAAGTCCACGAAGGATATTCATGGTGATATGTCACAGACATTGGGGGATCAATGCCCTTCATATTCCACAGTTAAGAACTGGGTTGCCAAATTTATAACGGGCCACTTCAGCACCAATGATGAGGAACGTCCTGGACGACCGAGAGTGGTTGTTGTTCTGGAGATCGTCGCTGCTGTGCACAACCTCATACTGGAGAATCGAGGAATTTCAGCTAAAGCAATAGCAGACATCATGGGGATTTCCGTGAATGTGTTTGTGTCATTATCCATGACAATTTAGACATGAGAAAGCGATCTGCAAAGTGGGTCCCCAAATGTTTGACAACAGATCACAGAAGCATGCGAGTGAAAACTTCCCAGTCCATTTGTCAGCGTTTCCAGACTGATAAGAACTTACTGGATAAGCTAGTCACTATGGATGAGACCTGGATTTATTTGTATGACCCTGAAAACAAGGAGCAGTCAAAAGAGTGGAGGCACAGTGGTTGTCCTCATCCAAAGAAGTTCAGGGTGCAAAAATCAGCCACTAAGGCATCTGTATTCTGGGATAAGGAGGGCGTGCTGCTAGTGGACTACCTTCAAAAAGGTTCCACCATCATTGCAAGGTATTACGTTGAACTTTTGAACCATTTGAAGGCAGCTCTGAAGGCCAAAAGGCACGGCAAGTGGTCCAAAGGAATCTTGTTCCTACCAGACAACGCCTCTGCTCACTCTACACAAGCGACCACGGCAAAACTGGCAGAGCTGGGCTTCCAGCTGGTTGACCACCCACCTTTTTCAAAAGACCTAGTTCCCTCCGGCTATCATCTGTTTCTAAACCTGAAGAAAAGTCTCAAGGGTACCAAATTTCGCACCATTTCTGATACCATGGCTGCTACGGATGCCTAATTTGAGGCACCACCTGAAATCCTTCGTTTTGCTAGGCTTTCAAAACTTGGAATACCGTTGTAAGAAGTGTGAGAAAACAGGAAAAAAGGGGTTCCACTAGTGAAGCCACAAAATGGCCGAAATAATGCAAAATAAATCAACCTCTTGAAATATCCAATCAAATTTTTATTAATCAAAAATTACAGCCATAAGAGGGATAGAATAAATTTTTAGATACAAGAAATATTTTAGAGAATCAGGTTAAAACCGGAAAAGACCAAAAACCGATCACCCCGAATAGTCAGCAGATGGGATGGTATAAAGGTGAAATCAAAATGAGATCAAAGGCACTGTCTAAGCCCAAACAATGGTTAAAATGCAAGATAGTGAATATCCTGAGGAAACCCTTCAGGGAAAAAGGTCAAAGACCGCTGGCAAAATTGACATAAATAAATCCAAATACATAGTGGGAATGCTCAATGTGAACTGCATATAATAGAGTACAATTAAATTAATATTATATTGTTAAGAAGAAAAAAATGCAGATTAACAATGAGCAGACCCAGTCAAATGCCAGCAAAACAGACCACACCCCTAGGGGTTAAATCAGGCTCAAGTATAATGAAGATCAAACATTGTTAACCCCTTCAGCCCCCAGCCTGTTTTCACCTTAAAGACCCGGCCACTTTTTGCAATTTTGACCAGTGTCACTTTGACAGGTTATAACTCTGGAACACTTCAACGGATCCTGGCGATTCTGAGTTTGTTTTTTCGTGACATATTGTACTTCATGTCAGTGGTAAATTTAGGCCGATATGTTTTGCGTTTATTTGTGAAAATTTTGCAATTTTCAAAATTTGAAATTTTATGCCCATAAATCTGAGAGATATGTCACACAAAATAGTTACTAAATAACATTTCCCACTTGTCTGCTTTTGCTTTACACCAGCGCAATTTTTGAAAAAAAAAAAAATTTCTGTTAGGAAGTTAGAAGGGTTCAAAGTTCATCACCAATTTCTCATTTTTCCAAAATTTTGAAAAAAATTCCAAAAAATTTTTTTTTAGGTACCACATCACATTTGGAGTGATTTGAGAAACCTAGGCGACAGAAAATACCCAAAAGTGACCCCATTCTAAAATCTGCACCCCTCACTCTGCTCAAAACCACATCCAAGAAGTTTATTAACCCTTTAGGAGCTTCACAGCAACCAAAGCAATGTAGACGAAAAAATGAAAATTTTACTTTAACACAAAAATGTTACTTTAGCCATAAAAATTAGTATTTTCACAAGGGTATCAGGAAAAATGCATCATAAAATGTATCGTGCATTTTCTCCTGAGTACGCAGATACCTCATATGTGGTGGAAATCAAATGTTTGGGCGCACGGCAGGACTCGGAAGGCAAGGAGCGCCATTTGAATTTTTGAGTGCAAAATTAGCTGCACTCATTAGCGGACGCCATGTCGGGTTTGAAGACTCCCTGAGGTGCCTAAACAATGGAGCTCCCCCATAAGTGACCCCATTTTGGAAACTAGAGCCCTCAAATATTTTTTCTAGATGTTTGATGTGCACTTTGAACCCCTGGGGGCTTCACAGAAGTTTATAACGTTGAGCCGTGAAAAGAAATTTTTTTTTTTTTACCACAAAACTGTTGCTTCAACCAGGTAGCTTTTTTTATCACAAGGGTATCAGGAAAAAATGCACCATAAAATGTATTGTGCATTTTCTCCTGAGTACGCAGATACCCCATATGTGGTGGAAATCAAATGTTTGGGCGCACGACAGGACTCGGAAGGCAAGGAGCGCCATTTCACAGCAAAATTGGTTGGAATTATTAGCGGACGCCAT
>NW_027444816.1:0-16225 GCF_048569485.1 Anomaloglossus baeobatrachus | reverse complement strand
GGCAAAAGCATGGGGCGGCAAAAGCATGGGGCGGCAAAAGCATGGGGCGGCAAAAGCATGGGGCGGCAAAAGCATGGGGCGGCAAAAGCATGGGGCGGCAAAAGCATGGGGCGGCAAAAGCATGGGGCGGCAAAAGCATGGGGCGGCAAAAGCATGGGGCGGCAAAAGCATGGGGCGGCAAAAGCATGGGGCGGCAAAAGCATGGGGCGGCAAAAGCATGGGGCGGCAAAAGCATGGGGCGGCAAAAGCATGGGGCGGCAAAAGCATGGGGCGGCAAAAGCATGGGGCGGCAAAAGCATGGGGCGGCAAAAGCATGGGGCGGCAAAAGCATGGGGCGGCAAAAGCATGGGGCGGCAAAAGCATGGGGCGGCAAAAGCATGGGGCGGCAAAAGCATGGGGCGGCAAAAGCATGGGGCGGCAAAAGCATGGGGCGGCAAAAGCATGGGGCGGCAAAAGCATGGGGCGGCAAAAGCATGGGGCGACAAAAGCATGGGGCGACAAAAGCATGGGGCGGCAAAAGCATGGGGCGGCAAAAGCATGGGGCGGCAAAAGCATGGGGCGGCAAAAGCATGGGGCGGCAAAAGCATGGGGCGGCAAAAGCATGGGGCGGCAAAAGCATGGGGCGGCAAAAATGGAAGCAGCTTTTTTTCTTTTTTTTTTACTGCCTAGAAAGCAGTTTTTGCCGCAGAAAAAAAAAGCAACATGTGAACATACACAGAGGGGAATTTAGGAATTTTTGGAGCATAAACAGAAAATGGAACATTCCAAATCGTCCTCAAAGATGCAAAACTCTACAAAAACGTTTCTGCTCACTTTCCACTACAAAACCACAGCAAACAAAAAACAAACAAACCCAAAACCTCAATTTGCACAAACCCTATGAGTGTGTTCACACTGCATCTTTTTCCACTGTTTTGTGCTCTTTTTTGACACTTTTTTCTTTTAGCACAGAAGAAAAATAGCGTTTTCTTCATGCTACCCCCCCAAAAAGAAATGTAAAACACTAGCAAAAGAAGCTTCACATTTACAATAGCCATCTTCTACATGAAAAACGGACACATTTTTGACCACCACAAAAAAGATGTAGTGTGAACACAACAGAACCAGATAACCACCGACCCAATACTTTGGGTTCAAGGGCTCGGCTATAGCTGGCAATACCATAGAGAACGGAGGACGTCTCAGATTAGGGCACCGTGGTCACCACTCTATTACGGGGGACATTTCACAGCCACAGTCTCGTCATTGATGGGGGCCCTATTGGATCCACAAGCTATTTAAATGTTGGGAAGAACCTTTTTTAGATCTGGAAAAAAAAAAAAAAAAGACACAAAAACTTCCATATACTATATTCCATAGAAGTGGGAACTATATTTTTGGCATGTGTAAACCTCCCAGTAGTCAGCCCCTTTAAGGGGTTGTACAGGATTAGGATAACATGGCTGACGTCTGCCAGAATCATCTCTATATCCACCCAGGTAGTGTTGAACTGCAATACCACAAACAACCTGTGGTCAGGTGAGGCGCTGTTTTTCTAACAAAGCAGCTATTTTTCACTAATCTTGGACAACCTTATTAAAAGGGCTAATAACTCATTGATGAGGAGCTCGACCGATGACAAAAAATGGCCATACCCGGTTTCTACTTCCAAGTGGCAAAGCATAATTATTGTCTATGGTAGATCCATATCTATATTTTTACTGCAGGCCTGACATACTGTTTATGAATCAGGGAGCTCGGGATGAACGTTTCTATTGAACCCGACCAAATCATCCTTCTTCCATACACCTGCGTTACTTTTATCTTGATTATATTCAGTGGCCGGCCATTACTCATCTTATTTTACTTTCATCAGGTTGTTTCTCAACGCCTTAAAATCCGCCAGGCTGAAAAATATGGATTATAAATGACTGCAAGAAGAAAAGATGTTCAACACGGAATGAAATCTCGGAAGAAAATCATTCACGGGGACAAGATTGATGACATTTCTCCAGAGAATTTTCTAGAGAATTACCGACACATCCCAAAGTCATTGTGATCAGCCACATTCACAAAACTTCCCATCTGTCCCGCCCATGAGGAACAAAGATGGCTCATTTGCATAAAAAGGGGTGTGTTTAGTATGCTCAAGGGTGTTTCAAAGAACAAAAAAAAGGCAGGGGCTGAAATAATATCTAGGGGTACAACAGCTTCCTATCTGTTCCGCCCATGAGGAACAAAGATGGCTCTTTAGCATATTTGCATAAAAAGGGGCGTGTCTAGGATGCTCAGGGGTGTTCAATAATAAAAAAGGCAGGGACTGAAATACTATCTACCGATACAAAAGTTGGAAGGCTAAAGACACATTAAGAGAAAATATGGCAAAAAATATCACTTTTTTGGGGGGAGGTGGGGCGTTCCTATGTCAAGACTATTGCAGCCTAGATCAATTTCACAGTATGTTGTTCTGGATCGTGTAGGGTTTCGAGATTTCGCATGAATGAGAATAGTACAACATGATCAGATCCTATCTCTGCCCCATCTAAGACTCATCGGGCATGCTCAATTTACCTAGCAGGCATTTATCATTACGTCTCGGAAACTAATTGCTTCCATTTTACAAGCTGTTCGGATCAGCAGGTCAGCCAGATGCAGATCAATGAAGATCCCCCCCACCCCACATTTCCCTCTATATAGAGGGCCGTGCTATCTATTAATGCCGCTGTACCTTAATGGCATCTACTAATTTATTACCACCTGCTATAGCAACAACCTTGAAGTATAAGGGGTGTCCTTGATTTTTATGGCCATCTGCCCAAGATGTGACTAGACACTTTAATTAGACATTTTAAGGCGACAGAACCTCCTTCCCTGCAATAAACGTGAGGCTGTAAAATGCAGCAAAATCACATTTGGAAAAATGCAATGATTTTGCCACGTTTTTAAAAATCAGCAACACAACGTAAAAACGAGCAAAAGGCCGAAACCGTGCAAAAAGGCCAACAAAACCGTGCAAAAAGGCCAACAAAACCGTGCAAAAAGGCAAAAAAAAGGTGCAAAAAGGCCAAACAAAACGGGCAAAAAGGCCAAACAAAACGGGCAAAAAGGCCAAACAAAACGGGCAAAAAGGCCAAACAAAACGGGCAAAAAGGCCAAACAAAACGGGCAAAAAGGCCAAACAAAACGGGCAAAAAGGCCAAACAAAACAGGCAAAAGGGCCAAAAACGGGCAAAAGGGCCAAAAACGGGCAAAAGGCCAAAAACAGGCAAACCTCCCCCCTCCAAAAAAACAAAAAAAACCTTTTTATAAACAATATATTTCTATTCACTGACAGCAAACAGGGAAAATTAAGTATTGCTGCACTACTAATAATGCTCTTGGCTCTAGCTACGGGGGCATCCTTAAAATGGTGATGGGATCCAATGGGCATTTAATTTGGAATGGTGAGAAAGGGACCAAACTGTGCAGCTGAGTGCATGCCGCCAAAACAAAGGCCCAAAACGGGGCAAGTTTCCCCACTATTTATCGGCGTGGTCCAGTCACATTTGTTTAGGCACATTTATGCCCATTCAAGGCCGCAAGGTACAAGTCAAAAATGTTTTCAAGTTGCATCTTATTTCAGGGAATGTTAAACGACAACCCCTGTGCATTGCATATGTCCCTGATTATGCCTAAACATCATGACCTAAAACGGACAGATTTGCCATTCAATTCAATAAAAGACTTAAAAGGGGTATTCCCCATCTTCATATATGGATATTGTTGGATAGAGCTTGTAAAAACACGCACTTTTGCAATTTACTGCTCAAGTTTGCATATGTTCTTGAGGTATTAATATTTTTCTACTGTTTACAGCTCGCTGCCTAGGAGACCGACCACCGCTGCTGTCTAGCTTATAGGCACTGTGCCGAATCTGATCTGGGATTAGGAAATAAACAGCGCACTCCAGTGATCAGGGACAGCTTCAATACAGCGCTTACAAGCTCAATCGCAAAGAGCATGTAAACACTTTGCATCTTCTGTTCAGTTTTCAAAAAGAGCTGTAAACAAAAAAGTGTTAGTATCTTAAAAAAGCCTACAAATTTTAAATACACAGTAAAGGGCAAAGTTGCTCACATTTACAAGCTCTATCCAAAAATACCAATTCATGAACATGGGAAGAACCCTTTTTAGAAAGATAGACCCTGGAGGGAGGCAACAAGGATTTTTGGTTGACTAATGTCACCTAACTGGGGGAGGGTGTGTGTGTGTGTTGTTAGTTAGTTAGGGGTCCAGGGCGTCACAGATAGATACCCAGGGACCCCAGAATAAAGGTTTAATTCATCCTCTAGGTACACAGTAAGGTGGCGGTGCCCTTCCAGTGTGTACAGGTACGGCCTTTTCTATGAGTAGCTTTTTGCTCATTCCTGTAGCATTCACGCTTCTTTATTACATATAAGAGGAAGCGGTGAGGGTGCAACGAGGAGGGGGGGGCTGAAGAGATCCGCAACGTGATGGTGACAAAGATAAAGCCTGGCGGAGGATGCCTAGAGTTATACTTAGGCGGGCCCGATTTACAGATACGCAGCTCCATTCCCGAGATAGCATGAATGAAATAAAGAACCCGAAAGATAAATGTCCGGGCGGCAGTGGGAGGGAGGCCTGAAAATCATGTGAGTCAAAGCAAATTGAAGCCCCCTCCTTTATAAAAAAAAATTAGCCTTTTTTGATTTAACAATATTATTTCTCATGAGTAAGTACGGTAGTGTCATTGATGCTACAGAGTTCACGTGGACGGAATGCAGGGGTCAGAGGAAGCACGCAAGTACATCTGGGCAGCTCGCCCCTGTATAAAACCACGTGTGACTCGTGTGAAAGGCGTAAGGAAAAAATTTAGAAAGGAGTAAAAGAAAAAAAAAAAAAAAAGTAAGCGTACACAAGAAAAATGAGCAACGGAAAAAAAAATCCACTTTATGCATGTGTTATTCACTTTGCGGGTTCTCACTCTCATGTTCAGTTGTCTCTGAGCTAGTGGGTGGATATGTATTGAAGTCTCCCAGACATGAAGGATTCCTGCTCTCCTGTCTCTATGTAATACATGTTTATAAGCAGCAGCAGGAGGGACATTTTACTGCAGTACTGAGCAGTGAAGATGTGAATCCAGCTCTCTGAGGTCAGATAAAACACTTACAGGCTGTGTTACTGCTTTCTAGTAAGTGTTTTATGTGACCTCAGAGCTGGATTCACAGTTACAGTCCTCAGTACAGTTGATAAGAAATTGTGTAATATATAAATTAAATCAGCTTCTTTCTCCACTTCTGAGCCACATCTCCTCCTCATCTCCCCCTACCTGTTGAGCTATCTCCTCAATAACTTTATCACGATCAAAACAAAACACACTGAGATCTTGTTGAAGAATCTAAGAAGCACAGGCACTTACAGACCTGTATAAAAACAAACAGACCTGTGTTGCTGCTTTCTAGTAAGTGCCTGTGCTTCTTAGATTCTTCAACAAGATCTGTGTGCCTTGTTTTGACCATAAAGTGAATGAGGAGATAACGCAACAGGTAGGGGAAGATGGAGAGGAGACGTGGCTCAGAAGTGGAGAAAGAAGCTAATTTCATTGATATATTACACAATTTATTATCAACAGTCCTGAGGAGTGTACCTATGAATCCAGCTCTTATGTCAGATAAAGCACTTACTAGAAAGCAGCAGAACAGGTCCGTGCTTCTTAGATTCCTCAACAAGATCTCAGTGTGTCTTGTTTTGACCAAGAGAATTTTACCAGTTTTTGAAAGTGAATGATGACATAAGATAACCGGTGGGAGATGTGGCTCAGAAGTGGAGAAAGAAGCTGATTTAATTGATATATTACACACTTTCTTATTAACAGTACTGAACAGTGAAGCCGTGAATCCAGCTCTCTAAGGTCAGATAAAACACTTAGACCTGTGTTGCTGCTTTCTAGTAAGTGTTTTATCTGCCCTCAGAGAGCTGGATTCACAGCTTCACTGTTCAGTACTGTTGATAACAAAATTGTGCAATATATCAATTAAATCAGCTTCTTTCTCCACTTCTGAGCCGCATCGCCTCTCACCTGTTGTCTTATGTCATCACTCACTTTGAAAAACTGGTAAAATTCTCTCGGTTGAAATAAGACGCACTGAGATCTTGTTGAGGAATCTAAGAAGCACAGATGCTTACAAACCTGTGCTGGTGCTTTCTAGTAAGTGTCTGTGCTTTTTAGATTCCTCAACAAGATCTCAATGTGTCTTGTTTTGACCAAGAGAATTTTACCAGTTTTTCAAAGTGAATGATGAGATAAGGCAACAGGTGGGGGGAGAAGATGAGGAGATGTGGCTCAGAAGTGGAGAAAGAAGCAGATTTGATTTAAAAAATATATTTTATATTCACTTTTACTATTAATTCATACAAAATTTGCTGAAATGACAATGAGCCATTTAATAAAATTCCACTTTATCTGTGCGAGTCAAAAATGTTTTAGGCCATGATTGTAGTTTCTGAATAGTTTTTACATTCACTGTCAGCAAGCAGGAAGAATGAAGCAATACACATCTACCACTCAAAATACACCTTGACTTTCAAGGATAATCTGACTTAATCATGACCAATTGGAGATAATCGTTGCCGTTCATACCGACGCAGATTTTTCATTGGGGGGGGGGTGGGGAATAGTGTCACGAAAATACTACAATGGCGAAACGGCGTACACAAAATCTCCTTTGCGAGTCTGCACCCCCATATAAAGGAAGTTTTCTAGTTTTCTTCTTGAAAACAGGAAGCAAGAACAGGTGCCCTCATGAGATAAATTTGGAACTTTTCTGTTTTGTGATGAAGAGGCCCCTGAAAACTAAGAGAAGAAAAACACAAAGCTGCAGCACTGACCGCTCATGACAATATGGTGCAAGTCAGAAGCTATGCAGGGACTCTATCTGTCCCTCTGTCTCTCTCCCAGTCTCTGTCTCTCTGTCTGTCTCTTTCCGTGTCTGTCTGTGTCTATGTCTCTGTCTTGATGTGTGTGTATATGTCGGTCTGTCTCTTTGCCCGGTCTGTCTCTGTCTCTTTCCGCGTCTGTCTGTGTCTGTATGTCTGTCTTTCTCTATCCGTCTTCCCCACCGACATCTTACTACCTCACACATAAGCTTCTTATACTAACAGTTTATTTTGGTCCTATAGCAATCACTAACAGTTGCGATTAATAACCTATAGCTCCCACCTCCATTCAGTTTAACGGAGGTAGGATTTTTGGAGTGTAACTGTAAAGCGTGGGGTTACATTTTCAAACATAGTCCGACGTTCCCTGAGTCACATGGAGTGTCTGTGCAAAATTTTGTGGCTGTAGCTGCGACGGTGCAGATGCCAATCCCGGACACACACACACACACACACACACACACACACACACACACACACACACACACACACACACACACACACACACACATACACACCCCTTTATATATTAGATAAAGTAACCAATACGAGCAGACAGTATTTCAGCTGAGAGCTGGATTCACAGCTACACTGCTCACTACTACTGTATAATATCCTCTATGCGGGTGCAATGGGAAATGAAGATCCTACGACGCCTAGTAAAGGGAAAAACCACATGCACAAATTTGAGCACCATTACCGAAAAGGTGACAATCAGTGGCAAATCAAATAAACCACTTGAGATTTTACTTGCACAGATTCATGGAAAAGTGGATCCATGTTAAGATCATCTGCTACTTTAAGGCTATGAAACCATGCTGCAGATTTGATGCAGAAAAAAGGGGGGGCGCAGAGAGACGGGGGGGCGCAGAGAGACGGGGGGGCAGAGAGACGGGGGCGCAGAGAGACGGGGGCGCAGAGAGACGGGGGCGCAGAGAGACGGGGGCGCAGAGAGACGGGGGCGCAGAGAGACAGACATATATATGCAGATTTTGCTGTGGAATTAAGAAGAAGAAAAAAAAAAACGCAGCGTGTGCACAGGGCCTAAGAAGGACTAGTCGGTTCTATGATCTTGTCTATTTTATTAAATACTTGTATTAATACGTCTTCAGCATTTTTTTTCTTAAAACTGTTCTGTTCCTCCGTTATTCCTCCTGGAAATGTATAAGAAAAACTTGATATTGCCCCATTGACTAGGGAAATTTTAACACCCATTTGTCAGACTATGTAAGATCACATCACACCCATTCAGTCTCTTTTGGGAATGGCAAAATGTAGGAAAACTGGCTCAAATTATTTAATGGGAAATCGATATATTAAAAAAAACACCCACAACGACATGTCAGGGTTTAATTTAACCCTTATGGAGGGAAAATTCAATTTAAAAAGGATTTTCCATCCTCTATAAATCTACTCCAAAATGCTCAAGGTAAATCAAGTCGCAATAGGCATTATGGGATGCATGGTCACCAAGTAACACCTTCTATCCCATACAACCACTGAGTTCCATGATCAGAGATCAGGTAGGGTCTAAAAGAATTGGTACAGTTTTCAATTAATCATTCAGTTGGTCATGGACTGCCTGTCAAACACACTAGGCCTCAATACTGGCATCGTCTCCCATAGCAACCAATCAGAACTCCGCTTACATTTCCTAAAGGGCTCTGGAGAAATGAAAGCTGAGCTGTGATTGGTTGTTATTGGCAAAGGCCATTTCTTCATCTGATTTTTACTCACTGCCAAACAGGAGGGAGCAGTGCACCCCTGCTTAAAAATCTCATTAATAAAAGCGGCTTTATCATCACAACAATATGGCCGTCTACGAAGCAGCTTGCACATAGAGTGCACGAAGCACAATATCTGAGGCCCACGTTCAAGTCTTAAGCATATTGCAGGAAATGACAGCCCAATTCTCTGCGAGCTGCTTCCCAACCATAAAGTGCCACCTTTCTGACAGCTCGGCTGCTTCCAGACATGCCCATTATTCACAATGTCAGACTTCCTGGTAAACACTCCACAATAATTAACCCATCTCGCCATGGGGAGTCTGCAAGAAAGCCTCATGAGGTTATAATTTCCAGATCAGATACCCGCTCGTCAGGGGTACCATCAATATTTGCTCACTGGGGTGGGAGGGCACTCTGCTATTTCAATGCATTATTTATCCCACACCCTTCCCTCTCTCTCATTTTAATGGACTTTCCTTCCGACCACATATCTGCTTGGTTAGAAAAAAATATATATAAGAGGAATATTTTACCCTCGAATTCACTTAACACCCCCATTAGCAAGAGACACTCCATTTACAAGATGTGCAAATTCATTCTGGAACCATTGTGCGAGCAATGACGTCAAAACTCAGGCAATTTACTTTAGGAAAGGGGTGATTTGCACTTAATAGCGGAAGGAGGGAGGGGGCCATGACAGTGTTTCAGGGTTTGTGGGATAAGATGTAGATCCACAGGTCATCCACTGTATCCTGCCTTTTAGGCAATACATTGGTATATACGAAAAATGGGTCACATACAATAGAGCTGCCAGGTCACCAGAAAAGTAATGTCTCCCTCTAAATCATTCAGATTCATATAAAAATGATAAGAAACAAAAAAAACAAGTGAGCAAAAGAAAGCCAGCACGCGAGCAAGAAAGAGCGAGAGGAAGAAAGAAAAAGCAAGAGAAAAGGCAAAAGCGAAAGAGCGAGAGAGCCGGCGACAGAAGAGCGCAACAGAAGAGCGCGACACAGAGCCGGCGACAGAAGAGCGCGACACAGAGCCGGCGACAGAAGAGCGCGACACAGAGCCGGCGACAGAAGAGCGCGACACAGAGCCGGCGACAGAAGAGCGCGACACAGAGCCGGCGACAGAAGAGCGCGACACAAGAGCCGGCGACAGAAGAGCGCGACACAAGAGCCGGCGACAGAAGAGCGAGAGACAAGAGCCGGCGACAGAAGAGCGAGAGACAAGAGCCGGCGACAGAAGAGCGCGACACAGAGCCGGCGACAGAAGCGCGCGACACAGAGCCGGCGACAGAAGCGCGCGACACAGAGCCGGCGACAGAAGCGCGCGACACAGAGCCGGCGACAGAAGCGCGCGACACAGAGCCGGCGACAGAAGCGCGCGACACAGAGCCGGCGACAGAAGCGCGCGACACAGAGCCGGCGACAGAAGCGCGCGACACAGAGCCGGCGACAGAAGCGCGCGACACAGAGCCGGCGACAAAGAGAGCGAGACAAGAGCCGGCGATAAAGAGAGCGAGACAAGAGCCGGCGACAAAGAGCGCGAGACAAGAGCCGGCGACAAAGAGCGCGAGACAAGAGCCGGCGACAAAGAGCGAGAGACAAGAGCCGGCGACAAAGAGCGAGAGACAAGAGCCGGCGACAAAGAGCGAGAGGGAAATTTTTGTTCTCCATTGAGGACAGCAGGCCAGTGTGACCATTCCACCCACTTTTTGGGGGACTGTGATCAAAGACTCCCTTACATATCAATACTACTTTTAGGGTCTCTTCGGCTAATCTGACTAATGCCCACCCATTTTACTAGGTCCCATAGTAGTTGTGCAGGCAGAGTATATGGGACGTACGCCCTTGCCAGTGTCAGCAATTGACCTTGCAGACTAATGAAACTCACTTAGTCTATGGAAGAAACAATACAGTGAGAGCAGAAATAATGTAGCAAATAAAAAATGAATTATCCTAGAGAATCTCAGAACGGGGGTGAATGATGGGAGTGGGGTTCCCATGACATCTTATCCCCCACCGGTAGTTTTACAATATTCGCACAACTCCACATAACGTCTGCATTCGGGTGACCTCCTTAACATAAAAAAGGATTTATTCTCTAGAGAGATGACGGCACAGCCTGGTGTGTCCACCGAGCCGTGATTAAAGGACCTGCTAAAGGTTTGGCATGACAGGCAAGGCAATGCTCGGGCTGTCAAACGACATTAAGCACAGCTCGTGGACTGGTGAATTAACAAATAAGGGAGAGAATCATACACAGAAGCCGGGCACAGGCACTGGAAATATGGATCTGGTGTTTATTCCCATTACGTCAAAGGCAAAATGAATAGTCATAGCGATATTATTATAGCAGGGAAAATGGGTGACTAGTGCCCTGCTCAAAAAAAGTCAACATTTACTGAATGTATAGTTTAATGCGAACCAGTCTAACTCAGCCCAAAATTGTATCCTAATAGTACAATTATACTCACTATAGAGATCCTCAGGGGACTGGAAATTAGCTCGACACATAAGCCCTCCCCTGCTTTAAATTCTCAGCCAATCAGACAAATCAATAACAATCACATGACCGATCTATGCAGCTTAGAGAAGACTTTTAGGGACAGATCTGTATAAAATTCCGAAAATGGAAGGCGCTCCGTTAAATTCAAGTTAAGCCATCGGTCACTAGTATTCTGAGTCTGTAGGGCTATGTGCACACACTGCAGATTTGGTGCAGACATTTTCTGCACCTTCTGGCAGAAAAACGCACCAAAAAACAACCGTTTTTTGTCTGGTGTTGTGTGGAAGGGCTAAAAAAACGCAAGAAAATACGCCCCAACAATTGACACACTGAGGATTTTTTTCTGCATCAAAATCTGCACCCAATTTGCAAGGAAAAACATGCAACGTTGGCACAGGACTTCAGCAATCTCAGGCTTTGCTGGCTTTAGGAGAGGCATGCAGATTTAAAAAAAAAAAAAAAAAAAATGCATCAAAAACAGCAGTATGTGCACAGGAACGAAGGCTGTGTGCACACATTGTGTTTTCACTGTGTCTATTCTTGCAGATTTTCACAAATCTGCAAGGAAATCCTTATGCCAGCAAAGTCAATGAGAATCCTGAAGTGTTGTGCCCACGTTCAGGATTTTTCCCCTGCGGATTTGGTTGCTGAAAAAAAAATCTGCAGCGGGTCAATTATTTCTGCATTTTTACATTAAGGCCCCTTTCACACGTCAGTGATTCTGGGACGTTTGTGCTTTTTTTTTTTAAACGTACCAGAATCACTGACATACGCAGACCCATTATAATGAATGGGTCTGCTCACACATCAGTGATTTTTCACTGCACGTGTCTCCGTGTACCCGCGTGTGCGTGATTGCTGCACGGAGACATGTCCATTATTTTCTGGCATCACTGATGTTCCACGGACCACGCAGTGGTGTGGTCCGTGAAACACGTTTAGAAAAAAACGTGCATTTAAAATAATAAACATTTTAACTCACCCGGCGTCCAGCGATGTCCTCTGCAGCCCGTGCAGCTTGCTGCTTCTAAGCCGGCTGATTACTGTCGCGCATATTCATTATGCGCAACACAGCCGACCCGGAAGCAGCTGCTGCGGGGGTCAGCGCCGGCCGGATGCTGCGTCGCGGGAGCGATCAGCACCATGGACAGCGGGAGCGGGCGCAGGTGAGTTGATTTCTAAGTGCAATCACGGGCCACGGATAACAGAGCCCGGATTGCACTTAGACAACCCACGTGTGCCGTGAATCACAGCACACGCAGGGACATGTGCGTGTTTTACACGCCAGTGAAAAAAGTCACTGTTTTTCACTGACGTGTGAGACGGGCCTTAAAAGCAATAAAAAAAAATCCATAAAAAAGCTGCAAAACGGATCGCAAATTGTGGAAAAACGCACATTTTTGCACAGTTTTTCGTGCCAGGAGATGCAGATTTGGTGCAGAAACTTCTGCATCGAGTGCACAAACCTAAGAGAATCCAGATCTCTACGATCGATCGCAGTGCTACAATTATGACCTTAATAAAAAGAATACAAGGCAAATATTAAAACTGGGACATGACCCTGATAATCCTAAAGAATCTATGTAGATGATTGACAGGTTACATTAAAAGGTGGGTGTGATGTGATCATCAGCATCAAAACACTTCGAGATCTCTGCTTTTTGTCAGTGAACGGGCATTTACTTTCAGAAGCCAGGTGCCTTTTGTGACCATAAAGACAGACAGACCGCCGTCCTCAAAGTAAAATTACGTTTTCCATTCACTGAAAATAAGCAGAGCTCCTGAAATCCAAGGCGGTAAGGATACACATGGATACAAGTTGAATCCATTTTATTCCTAAAGTTAACTCCTTACAAGGATATTTCCACTAAATACATTATCATTGTTGCAAATTTCCACTTTCAGCAGAATTATCAGTATATATCCACTGTGGAATTATGAACTATTTACATGGAACATACGGTAATCATTATCCTCTACATCAACATGGAGCATTACAGGAAGAATTAACAAATCTGAAGGGTTATACAATACAGACAACAATATAACCTGTAATAGTTAAAGGGAATCTGTCAGGTGATTTTCTAGTACAATACTAATGTTATATTTATCTGTCAGATGATTTTCTAGTACAATGCTAATGTTATCTTAAGGAGACCTTTCAGGATCAGTAAGTTTTATTGCTCTATGTTATCCTGTTATCTTGTTGTAAGCTCCTGTGTGATGTATTCACTTGTCAAGTGTATGTAAATACAAACTGTATATTGTAAGATTATGAGTGTCCGAGAGTAAAGGCTGCTTTACAAGTGTCGATGTGTCGTGCGATCGCATCCGCCCCCATCGTTTGTGCGGCACGGGCAATTTGTTGCCCGTGTCGCACAAAGTCGGTAACCCCCGTCACACGTACTTACCTTCCAAACGACCTCGCTGTGGGTGGCGAACATCCAGTTACTGGAGTGGGAGGGACATTCGGCGTTACCGAGACGTCACACAGTGGCCGCCCAATAGAAGCCGAGGGGCGGAGATGAGCGGGACGTAACATCCCGCCCACCTCCTTCCTTCTGCATTGCCGACGGGACGCAGGTAAGCTGTGTTAATCGTCCCTGGGGTGTCACACGGAGCGATGTGTGCTGCCTCAGGGACGACGAACAACCTGCATCCAGGAATTTACCGAGATTTAATAAATGAACGACGTGTCAACGACGAACGAGAAGGTGAGTATTTTTGCTTGTTCACCGTTGCTTATAGCTGTCACACGCTACGATATGTCAAACGATGCCGGATGTGCGTCACTTACGACGTGACCCCGACGACATATCGCCCGATATATCGTAGCGTGTAACGTGGCCTTAAGTCCTTCATCAGTATTGAAGACCGTGTAGAAAATTCTTCATCAAGCAGGGGATGAGGATTTATTTAAGAACTCAATAGAGCACTGCTCCCTCCTCCCACCTCTCAATGCTGGCATCAGTGATCGTAATGGGCACCTATACTACCTCCCACCTCTCAGCAGTGATAGTAATTTCCACTGCTGCCCCCACCCATACTCCCAGCTACCTCTCAGCAGTGAAAGTGAATGCACTGGGAGGTGGGTGGGGGAGCAGTGAATTTGCAAATTTTATTTACATACACTTGACTAGAGTGCAAGAGACATGGAATTCCATGGAGCTTACAACAAGATAACAGGATAAGGTAGAACAATAAAACTTACTGATCCTGAAAGGTCTCCTTAATAAGCTCTCAATTTAGGGTACCTTCACACTTTAGCGATGCAGCAGCGATCCGACCAGTGATCTGACCTGGTCAGGATCGCTGCTGAATCGCTACATGGTCGCTGGTGAGCTGTCAAACAGGCAGATCTCACCAGCGACCAGTGACCAGCCCCCAGCGACGTGCAAGCGACGCTGCGCTTGCACGGAGCCGGCGTCTGGAAACTGCGGACACTGGTAACTAAGGTAAACATCGGGTATGGTTACCCGATGTTTACATTAGTTACCAGCACACACCGCTTAGCTGTGTGTGCAGGGAGCCGCGCACACTGAGCGCTGGCTCCTTGCTCTCCTAGCTATAGTACACATCGGGTTAATTAACCCAATGTGTAATGCAGCTACATGTGCAGAGAGCTGGCAGCACAGGCAGCGTGAGAGCGGCGGAGGCTGGTAACTAAGGTAAATATCGGGTAACCACCTTGGTTACCCGATGTTTACCCTGGTTACAGCTTACCGCAGCTGCCAGACGCCGGCTCCTGCTCCCTGCTTGCTTCATTTGTCGCTCTCTCGCTGTCACACACAGTGATCTGTGTGTCACAGCGGGAGAGCGCCTTTGAAGAAAATGAACCAGGGCTGTGTGTAACGAGCAGCGATCTCGCAGCAGGGGCCAGATCGCTGCTCAGTGTCACACACAGCGAGATCGCTAATGAGGTCACTGCTGCGTCACAAAAAGCGTGACTCAGCAGCGATCTCGGCAGCGAGCTCGCTGTGTGTGAAGCACCCCTTACAATATGCAGTTTATATTTACATACACTTGACAAGTTTCTACATCACACAGGTGCTTACAACAACATAACAGGATAACAGAGCAATAAAACAAATAAACTACACATCCTGAAAGGTCCCCTTAAGCCCTATTTAAAGATAACATTAATATTGTACAGTACTACAAAATCACCTGACATTCTCTTTAATATCATCTGTTCAAGATAGTTCTTCCAGAGTATAAGCCTACAGCTGCTGTATACGTCCATAAGCTATCCTTAAGGACATAAATATATGATCACTGGGTGTCTCTCCATCGGAATCCCCACCAAACCAAAAACAGGGGTCTCAAAATGCCTGACATTAATAGAGCAATGGTGCACATGCTCGACCACGGTTTCACTCTCATCTGAAAGCTCTCTGATCCATCTATCTCATCAACCCTGGCATATGAAGTCGTGGAGAGAGGGGATGTTCACAATCCTCCTTAACGAGCCAGAACAGTGGCTCTTGGTATCACAGCCTCTCTTTTAAAAAAAGGGAATCGGTTAGCAGGTTTATGCTTTGTAAGCTGAAGACCACATGCTGCAAGGGTTAACACTGAGAATTCAGGGATTCCTGTATTGTCAAGGTCCAACTGTTTATTTTCCATGTTTGTTCAAGCAGCAAGACCCTTCTCATTGCTCTAACTACAATGTCATGTGCACAGCAGTCTGGCACGCCCCCTCTTCTGAATGTACAATCTCTATGGAGATCCTAGTGTGGGCGGGGACAGCTTTCTCAGCTCTGTTGTATTGCTAAATCTAAAAATTCTGATTTAGTCAGAACGGCTGCACCCAGTAATCTAAGTGATACATCATTGGATTCAGGATCTCTTTCCCTACATTATGCTGCTCTCAGATGAGGTAGCAAAAACCTGCTGACCGATACCCTTTAATTTACCTAAATACTCAACATGTAATACCAAATTTAGCCTGTAGTGGCCCACAATATAGGAAAAATATCTTGCTGCTGCCAGAGCGATGATCACGTCGATCAGATGATTGCATTTTTTCAAATAAAAAAAAATGATAGTTCATCCTGATCCATCTGGTT
>NW_027444815.1:12500-16249 GCF_048569485.1 Anomaloglossus baeobatrachus | reverse complement strand
GACACCAGGACAGGAAAATTCTCCAAGTCCTGTGGTAAATTTTTGCCGAAGAAGACTTCCGAGCCTGAGTCATAGTGGAGATTACTTCGGGAGGAATGCCGGAAGCCGTCAGGATCCAGGACTCAAGAGCCACGCCGTCAATCTGAGAGCCGCAGAATTCTGGCGGAAAAACGGACCTTGAGAGAGAAGGTCTGGGCAGTCCGGGAGACGCCACGGCACCTCTACGGACAGACGGAGCAGGTCTGGGTACCAAGCTCGCCTGGGCCAGTCTGGGGCGATGAGTATGACCCGACGGCCCTCCATTCTGATCTTGCGCAGGACTCTGGGCAAGAGAGCTAGAGGGGGAAACACGTAAGCCAGACGAAACTGGGACCAATCCTGAACCAGCGCGTCCGCTGCAAAGGCCTGAGGATCGTGGGAGCGAGCCACGTAAACCGGGACCTTGTTGTTGTGCCGGGATGCCATTAGATCCACTTCCGGAGTGCCCCACTTGCAGCAGATCGACCGGAACACTGCCTGATGCAGAGCCCACTCGCCGCTGTCCACGGTTTGACGGCTGAGATAATCTGCCTCCCAGTTTTCCACGCCTGGGATATGGACTGCGGATATGGTGGACTTGGAGTCCTCCGTCCACTGCAGGATGCGTTGAACCTCCAACATTGCCAGGCGGCTGCGAGTCCCGCCCTGGTGATTGATGTAGGCAACTGCTGTCGCGTTGTCTGACTGGACTCGAATGTGCTTGCCCGCCAACAGGTGGTGAAAGGCTACGAGAGCTAGGAGCACAGCTCTGATTTCCAGCACATTGATCGAGAGGACTGATTCGGACGGAGTCCAAATGCCCTGTGCTCAGTGGTGGAGAAATACTGCTCCCCAGCCGGAAAGACTGGCATCTGTGGCCGGGACAGCTCTCCCATGGAGTCAGCAAAGGACTGGGAGATAGACCTAGTAAACAATTCTACCCAAGCCACCGGGGCCGGAGCAGCCGGAGGGACCACTGGGGAGACTCCAGGCTGAGGCACCACCATGTTAGAGCAGGCATCACAATGAGGATATGTGCTCGGTTCAGGCAATACAAGCTTACATGCAGTGCATATTGAGTACAGCCTTGCAGCCTTGCTCCTAGTGTGAGACATGCTGCTGAGGTGGGGGCTCTGCAGTAAGAACACACTCCTTCAGAATGACCCCCAGAGAGTGTATAATAAAGTCCACCAGACCGATTTGTGTGCCCTCCGGATCCCACAACTCAGACCCCCAGACAGGTTGCAGAGATGCAGCATCCAGCGCCGATCAGTGTGAGAACGCTGATAAAATGGCGCCGGAGTGAGGAGGGGGGGCGGGGCCTAGTCCAAGAGCGGGAACCAGAGGGCCAAGGGGATATACAGGGGAGGGAAACATCTCCTCAGAGATGAGTGTCCTCCCTCTGCTGAACGGCCGGTGGGCGGCGCCGCACTGTCCCTCTGCCTGACTGACATGCAGGGGCAGTGAAACCGAAAGTAGGCCGCAGCTGAAGCCGGGGACTAAATTTTACAGTGCGGCCGGCGAGCAGGCACCCTCGGCGCGGTTCTCAGGGGAAACCCAGAGAACCGGCCGGAAATGTCACCAAAATAACTAACACACTCTCCCCAACAATAAAAAATGCAAGGGACCCCTTTACAATAACGTCTCAATACTTAGCTTGAGAGACGCAGGGCCAGGTCCCTGAGGGATGAGTGCTCCGTCCGGCAGGGTCCTGAGAGGGCTGCGGATGGAGACCGGTCTCCTGCAAAGCAGTGAGAACCGTGCTGGCTCCCACTTCAAGCCAGAGCCCGAGGGATGGTGAAGGAGCGCGGCATGTAAAGGCTCCAGCCTTGAAATCAACCTTAACAGCACCGCCGACACAGTGGGGTGAGAAGGGACATGCCGGGGGTCCAGCTTGGACCCGCTTTTCTTCCAACTCTTTAAAATCAAAAATCAAAAATCAGATGAAAATGCATGTGTGACCTCCTGAACACAAAGCATTGAACTGGCTAGATTTGGTCATCCAGGGGGTGTATATGCTCGGAGGGAGGAGCTACACTTTTTAGTGTAGTACTTTGTGTGTCCTCCGGAGGCAGAAGCTATACACCCATGGTCTGGGTCTCCCATAAGGAACGATGAAGAAAAATATGTTTATGGGTAAAGGACTCATCCACTTCCACATTTTTTTTTTTAAATGTTAAAAAAGGGTTAAGATTAGGGATGACCGAATATCCTAATATTCGCTTTGCTGAATCCGGCGAATACGTCACCGCTATTCGACTATTCGCGAATATTCAACGCTCAATGTAAGTCTATGGGAAACCAGAATAATTTCACTTCGGACCTAATGGCGAACTGTGATGACTGAGGAAAAGGCAGAAATAGTACGGGCTCAGTCTCTCTCTCTCTCTCTCTCTCTCAACCTCTCTCTCTCAACCTCTCTCTCAACCTCTCTCTCTCAACCTCTATCTCTCTCAACCTCAACCTCTCTCTCTCTCAACCTCTCTCTCTCTCAACCTTTCTCTCTCTCTCAACCTCCCTCTCTCTCAACCTCAACCTCTCTCTCAACCTCTCTCTCAACCTCTCTCTCAACCTCTCTCTCTCAACCTCTCTCTCTCTCAACCTCTCTCTCTCTCAACCTCTCTCTCTCTCAACCTCTCTCTCTCTCAACCTCTCTCTCTCTCAACCTCAACCTCTCTCTCAACCTCTCTCTCTCTCAACCTCTCTCTCTCTCTCTCTCAACCTTTCTCTCTCTCTCAACCTCCCTCTCTCTCTCTCTCTCTCTCTCTCAACCTCGTGTGGATTACGCCGCACCTGGAGGCTGGAAAACAAGCGCCTTGCAGTAAATGAAACTGAAAGTATCAGATCGGATGTTGTTTTATTCGTCGGATACCGAATGGTGCGAATAGCCTGTTATCCGTCGGATACCGAATAGAGGCGAATACATTCGCTCATCCATAGTTAAGATATCAAAAAGATGATTTTGGGTGTTCACCGTAATATCACTTTCTTGGAGCCTTCTTTGGGGGACACAGATAACCATGGGTGTATGCTGGTGCCACTAGGAGGCTGACACAGTGCAAAATAAGTTAGCTCCTCCCCAGCAGGCTACACGCGTCACCCTCCAAGTGGCACTGAGTTATTCAGCTACATAGAAAGAAGTAACACGAAGGAAAAAATTTACTTGAGGGCATGAAGTTAACCAAACACAACTCAACACAAAAGCAGATGTGGTGTCCCCCAATAAAGGTTCCAAGAAAAAAAAGATTTTACAATGAATACCCCAAAACGTCTTTTCTCTACTGCTTTCTTGGTGGGCACAGGAAACCATGGGACGTCCTAAAAAAGTCCGAATGGTGGGAAGATAGTACACTCAAGTCTGGGCTTGGGCCACTGCAACTTGGAGGACCCTTCTACCAAGTTGAGAATCTGACGAGGTTTATATGTTAATCCTGTAGAAGGTATGAATAGAAGACCAAATACCAGTTTGGCAGAGCTGCAAGATAGAAGCCTGGAGTGGAGTGAGCCATAATCTAGAGTGTGGAGACTCTATCCTTAATCTGATAAGCTTCCAGAATGGCAGAGCGGATTTGATAGGCAATGGTGGCTCTGGAAGCAGGAAGGCCTTTGCGATGACCATCAGGAATCACAAAAAGATAACACTAGTCAACAGCAAAATTGGTTCAGACATGAAAACAGTTGGACTTAACTAATTTTGGGGTGGTGAAAATGAAAATGATGCTTAAATTTTG
>NW_027444815.1:0-7500 GCF_048569485.1 Anomaloglossus baeobatrachus | reverse complement strand
GCGAAATGGAAGTTGGGTCTAGCCAATGTTTAAGTAATAGCCTTTTTAAGATGAAGAGCACCACATGGAGGAGGCGAGGTACAAAGTGACGACCACTCATGCTCTCATCATTTTCAGACCAGTAATGGATCAATGCCAAGGTATTCGTTAGAGGGAGCCTGAGGGACCAAATAGATTCAATACAATTGGTAATGTCTTCCCAAAATTCTATTGACCGAGGGCACGATCATAGTCCATGTAACAAATCAGTGGAGGGAGTTTTTCACTTTGGGCATTGAGTGATCCTATCCGGTTTTAAAGGGGATGCCGGTAGATCGAAAGCATAGATGGCTCTATGCATAATTTTATATGGACTCTCCCTCCACTGTTCGTTAAGAACATGCTTTTGTAGAACATTCCACCCATCCCTGATTTTAGTCCCTACGTCAGTCCCTTGGTCAGTAAGCTGTTTCTCCCACTGTTTAAAAAATGTGTCCAGGTGTATGTCTAGCAGATCCTCTCTCATTATACTATATAGGGATGAAATTGAAGAGGAGGCCACATACGAAGACAGAAGACAATCAAAGCTATTCCTGCATATTTCCTGACTGATATCTTTTAATACGTTCATGAAAGAATATTGTATTTGCTCCTACTGAATAACTTGGTTGGGGCAAAGGCCGTATCTGTCGATTATTTCCTCCCTCTTTAACCATCTCGGCTCTGAATTGTGCAGGAGATGTCCAACACTTTGTATCCCTCTCCCCTCCATTCCTGGAATAGTTTGTTTTCCTTGCTTATCTAAACTCAGGATTGTTCCATAACGGCAGGTGTCTTCAAATTCTAAAAGACAACTTATACAGTGCCTTGCGAAAGTATTCAGGCCCCCTTGAATTTTTCAACCTTTTCCCACATTTCAGGCTTCAAACATAAAGATAAAAATGTAAATTTTATGGTGAAGAATCAACAAGTGGGACACAATTGTGAAGTTCAACAATATTTATTGCGTATTTTAAACTTTTATAAAAAATAATAAACTGAGAATTGGGGCGTGCAATATTATTCATCCCCTTTAACCCCTTAACAACCACGGGCAGTAAAATTAGGTCCTAGCGGTCATAACGTTACTGCCCGCGGTCTGCCGGCAGCAGCATGCCGCGATCGGCGCACATCTCAGCTGATTTTCACAGCTGAGGTATGTGCCTGCTAGGCACGAGCAGAATCGTTATCTGCTCATGCCATTTAACCCCTGTAATGGCGCTGTCAATATGTGACAGCGCCATTATAAACGTGATCGCGGTAAAGTTTTACTTACCGCTTGATACCGGAAGTCACGTGACATGATCACGTGACTTCCGGTGGTTGTCATGGTAGCACAGTCATGTGATGCCTCCTGTGCTAGACATGAACCACTTTCACTTTCGCTTTGTATGGAGGCCAGGGAAGCAGGAAGTGCACGTATCTGCTGTTTAGAGCTGTGTAGCTGTGATCAGCAGATAGATAAGAGCGATCAGATTGCTGATCGCTATAGCCCCCTAAGGGGACTAGTAAAATAAAAAAAAAGTTAAAAAAAAGTTTTAAAAAAATAAAAAAAAAAAAAAAAAAAACCTAAAAAGTTCAAATCACCCCCCTTTCGCCCCATTGAAAATTAAAGGGTTAAAAAAATTAAAAATATACACACATTTGGTATCGCCGCGTTCAGAAATGCCCGAACTATCAAAATATAAAATCAATTAATCTGATCAGTAAACGGCGTAGCGGCAAAAAAATTCCAAACGCCAAAATGACGGGGTTTTTCGTCGCCACAACTTTTGCGCAAAATGCAATAACAGGCGATCAAAACGTAGCATCTGTGCACAAATGGTACCGTTAAAATTGTCAGCTCGAGTCGCAAAAAATAAGCCGTCACTGAGCCATAGATCCCGAAAAATAAGAACGCTACGGGTCACGGAATATGGCGTAAAACGTGCGCCACTTTTTTCAGACAAACCTCTGAATTTTTTTTTTTAATCCCTTATATAAAAGTAAACCTATACATGTTTGGTGTCTACGAACTCGCACTGACCTGAGGCATCACACCCACACATCAATTTTACCATACAGTGAACACAGTGAATAAAATATCTCAAAAACAATAGTGCTATCGCACTTTTTTTGCAATTTTTCTGCATTTGGAATTATTTTGTCGTTTTCCAATACACTATATGGTAAAACCTATGGTTTCATTTAAAAGTACAACTTGTCCCGCAAAAAATGAGCCCTCACATGACCATATTGACTGAAAAATTAAAAAAAGTTAAGTCTCTCAGAAAAAGAATGGCGAAAAAAAACGGAAAGCGAAAAATAGGCCGGTCGTGAAGGGGTTAAGTTAATATTTTGCAGCGCCATCCTTTGCTGCAATTACAGCTGCAAGTCGGTTGGGGTATGTCTCTATCAGTTTTGCACATCGAGAGGCTGAAATTCTTGCCCATTCTTCCTTTGCAAACAGCTGGAGCTGAGTGAGGTTGGATGGAGAGCGTTTGCGAACAGCAGTTTTCAGCTCTTTCCACAGATTCTCGATTGGGTTCAGGTCTGGACTGTGACTTGGCCATTCTAACACCTGGATACATTTATTTGTGAACCATTCCATTGTAGATTTTGCTTTATGTTTGGAATCATTGTCTTGTTGGAAGACAAATCTCCGTCCCAGTCTCAGGTCTTTTGAAGACTCCAACAGGTTTTCTTCAAGAATGGTCCTGTTTTTGGCTCCATCCATCTTCTCATCAATTTTAACCATCTTCCCTATCCCTGCTGAAGAAAAGCAGGCCCAAACCATGATGCTGCCGCCACCATGTTTGACAGTGGGGATGGTGTGTTCAGGGTGATGAGTTTTGTTGCTATTACGCAAAACATATACCGTGTTTCCCCGAAAGTAGGACCCCCCCGAAAGTAAGACAGGGTGGGGGTTACGGGGGGGTCCTTCAATGTAAGGCCTCCCCCGAATGTAAGGCAGGGTTGGGGGGCTGCTGTGAAATGTAAGGCCCTTACCTTTGGGCCGCCGCTGTCCCCCATTGGGTCCCCAGGCTCCAGAGGTGTCCTCAGGTGCAGCTGGGCGGGTCCAGCGCTCATGGGGTTAACTCGCCGTGTTAACCCCGCAATCCGCCCAGCTCAACAGCTCATTGGCCGCCCCTGCTCCCCACGTCACCGCCGGCCCCCGGCTCGAGCGCTGATTGGCCCAGCAGCTCGGGCTGTAATTGGCCGCCCCTGCTCCCCACGTCACCGCCGGCCCCCGGCTCGAGCGCTGATTGGCCCAGCAGCTCGGGCTGTAATTGGCCGCCCCAGCCCCACGTCACCGCTGTTTCCCTGCTGATTGGCACAGCGTTCCCTGCAGCACAGGCCTTCCGCACCCACAGCCACACCGCAGAGGAAAACGTCCAGCATTTAAAAACCAAGTAGGGAAACATGTACTGTATAGGGTATGGGGCTGTGTGCAGTGGGATACGGCACTGTTATGGGGTATGGGGCTGTGTGCAGTGGGATACGGCACTGTTATGGGGTATGGGGCTGTGTGCAGTGGGATACGGCACTGTTATGGGGTATGGGGCTATGTGCAGTGGGATACGGCACTGTTATGGTATGCAGGCAGATGGTATACTGGTTGTGATGGAATAAATCTTGTTTTATCTTCCAGTATAACTCATTCAGACTGTTTGTTGTTGTTAGTTCGTTGTTTTACATGTTATACATGGAAATACCGTCATACGGTAATACGGTAGTAACAAGATATTCTTGATACGCTACATTTGTTTTATTCTACTGTTTGGTGATGACCGACTCTTCAGCATGTTAATAAATGTTAATTTATTGGTTAAAAAGAAATTGTCATTTTTTTCGGCTAATGTAAGACCTCCCCTGAAAGTAAGACAGGGTGGGACTTTTTGGAGTAAAATTAATGTAAGACAGGGTCTTACTTTCGGGGAAACACAGTAGTTTGGAATTGTGCCCAAAAGTTCGATTTTAGTTCCATGTGACCAGAGCACCTTCTTCCATGTGTTTGGTGTCTCCCAGGTGCCTTGTGGCAAACTTTAAAGGATACTTTTTATGGATATCTCTGAGAAATGGCTTTCTCCTTGCCACTCTTCCATAAAGGTCAGATTTGTGCAGGGTACGACTGATTGTTGTCCTATGAACAGACTCTCCCACCTCAGCTGTAGATCTCTGCAGTTCATCCAGAGTGATCATGGGCCTCTTGGCTGCATCTCTGATCAGTCTTCTCCTTGTTTGAGATGAAAGTTTGGATGGACGGCCGGGTCTTGGTAGATTTGCAGTGGTATGATACTCCTTCCATTTCAATATGATCGCTTGCATAGTGCTTATTGGGATGTTTAAAGTTGGGAAATCTTTTTAGAACCAAATCAAGCTTTAAACTTCTCCACAACAGTATCACAGACCTGCCTGTTGTGTTCCTTGGTCTTCATGTTGTTATCTGTGCTTTAAACAAAATACAGAGACTATCACAGAGCAGGTGCATTTATACGAGACTTGATAACACACAGGTGGATTATATTTATCATCATCAGTCATTTAGGACAACATTGGATCATTCAGATATCATCAATGAACTTCTGTAGTGTGTTTACTGCACTGAAAGTAAAGGGGATGAATAATATTGCACGCCCCAATTTTCAGTTATTTATTTTTTATAAAAGTTTAAAATAAGCAATAAATTTCGTTCAACTTCACAACTGTGTCCCACTTGTTGTTGATTCTTCACGATAAAATTTAAAAATTTTTATCTTTATGTTTGAAGCCTGAAATGTGGGAAAAGGTTGAAAAATTCAAGGGGGCCGACTACTTTCGTAAGGCACTATATTTCTTCCTCAATATTCTCCAGGACGCAATAGTATCTTTAAATAGGGTGGACCGTTTTAAATGGGGGGGGTAACTTCGACTGGCTACAATGAAATAAGGCTTTTAAGTTCCAAGTCTTTTTCTAGCAGAGTTGCGGAGTGACGACTGGAATCATGCATCCAATCTGACAGATGTGTAGATAGGCATACTAAATTATACCCTCTAATATTCAGATAATTGATGCCTCCTACGATTTTTGTGGCCATCAGCTTTTGAAGATGAATGCATGCCCGCCGACCCCTCCAAATAAATCGCGTGAATGCCTTATTCAGACTGTTAATGTCTACATGTTTTAAAAGGAGAGGGAGTGTTTGAAGATGGTATAGCAAACATGAGACACACATCATCTTGATCAGATGGATTCTCCCCATGACATTTAGGGGCGAGTCCTTCCAATGATCAAGATCTTCAATTAATTATACGGGACAGAAGAGGTGAGTAGTTCAGATAGTAGAGAGAAGAGGGGGTCTTACCAATTTTTATTCCCAAATAGGTGATTTGCGAGTTAGAAATTGTAACCTGACAGTTTGCAAGATATAAATTGTCATGCTTGTACCACGATCCCAGGGCCAGCAATTCACATTTTGTAGGATTTATCTTAAAGCTGGAATACTTTCCAAATTGCCCTAACACGGTTACAATTTTTGGTACTTGTGATTGAGGGTTGGATAAAAAGAGTAATACGTCATCCGCAAAAAAAGAAACAACTTTCGAATAAATACTTATTCCTTGGTATGACTGAGGGTCTGTCAGTACTCTCCCCAAAGGTTCCAAAGCCAAATTGAACAAAAAGGGAGAAAGGGGGCACCCCGGTCTTGTACACATGTGCAGTTTTAAGTAATAACTACATGTTATAATTATTTATTAAATTTACGTAACAGTAAAACGCAAACTCTTCGATTTCATGGAAACTACAGCCAAATAACAGTTTTCGTTGCCATATTTGAATTCAGCGCATCAAAAATCATTAAGAAATGGCTAATTTGATTTCTGAACCAGACAATTTTTGAAATGTTGTTGCCTGGTGTAATCCGCGAGTCTGAAAGCTTCCGTCCTGGAGAGGTAAAGGCGTACTGCACTCACAAGGTCCAGCCTGTTTAGTGACCGTGTGAGGGTAGGCCTGGGCTATAGGCCGTTTGTCCAGATGTAATAAGATGATCTGTGTGTGTAAATAATCAAAGCTTAGATGTCGTTGCATAATTATCTGTATGTCTGTATGACAATCGCATAGACGCCATTATAACTTTAAGATGTGTGATCAGGAATGTGTTAACTAAATAATCACGCCAAAATGAACGATGAACAAAGAGGTATTCATAACACATTGGTTCTCACCAGCTGGGATGTGAAGCTGTGGCTTTATCTTTACTCCTTGTTCCCGTCACAAGGTCAAATGTTGAATTGTATAACTGTGACTGTTTTACAATATACGAGTTAGAGGAGCATTGAGCCTCTCCCGGATAGAAAAACGTCTCTGTGTGGTCATTTTTCCTCATACATACATCTGCGCAGATTTGATTTGGACTCCGACTCTGTGACCCTAACGAGGGACCCCATTTGTGATCTCCCCGAATTTCCCAACCTTGATAACAGCTCACGAAAATGAGCGCAAAACGGACTAAACAAAGGGAGTACAAGGTCTTTGTTAAAGTGAAACAAGGAAACCACCTTAAGATGAATGGATTATATCAGATACGACTACTTTGTCCTCATGGAGCACCAGGTAGGGAGGATGGCAAGAAAGAGCCGCAAGTTCGGAAACTCGTCTGCTCAAGGTGATGGCTACAAGAAAGGAAATCTTCCAGGATAGAAAGGATATGGAGGCTTTTCATAATGGTTCAAATGAGGACACCTGAAGGAAGAACATCCAAAACAATGTTGAGGTCCCAAGGCTTTACCGGCGGCCAGTAAGGAGGAACTGAATATGTGAACCCATGAAGAGAGGCTCTGATCTGAAGGTTAGATGCTAGATTCTTCAGAATACTGCGAGACGCAAGGCCTATGCAAGCAGCTGCATCTAGTGAAGCCGACAGGAGGTATTTTCCTGCATAGGTGATCTGGTTCCGTACTTCAGCATTTGTAGCGCATGAAATGTTACCCTGGCAAAGGAGCTTAGCACAGGTCAAAACCAACTTGGATGCTCACATAGAGGCGAGAGGCAGAACAGAGGCCGATCCCAGAGCCTCGAAGGAAGATTTTGCTAAAGCCTATGTGTGCCTGTCGAAAGGGTCCTTGAGCGAGGTCCCGTCAGAGAGTGGAAGAATGGTGTTCATGGAACGCCAGGAGACTGGGGGATTCACAAAAAGAGACTACAAGTGCAGCTCAATAAATTATATCATCAAAAAGTTAATTTATTCAGTATACAAAAAGGGAAACACATATATTATAAATAGTCATTACACATAGAGTGATCTACTTCAAGTGTTCATTTCTGTTAATGTTGATGATTATGACTTACAGCCAATGAAAACCCAGAAGTCATTATCTCCAAAAATTAGATATCACACGGATTACATCAGTGTGTGGTCTGTGTGACATCAGTGCTGCCAGAGAAAAATGGACTTGTCTCCGTGAGGAACACACAGACACGCCACAAGGACACATGTTCGTGAAAAAACACCTATGTGTGCG
>NW_027444814.1:15000-16302 GCF_048569485.1 Anomaloglossus baeobatrachus | reverse complement strand
ATGTCCTCAAAGGACTAGTAAAAATAAAAAGTAGGAAAAAATTAAACAAAAAAATAAATAAAAATAATGAAATAGGAAACCAAACAAACAAACCAAAAGAGTTCAAATCACCCCCCTTTGAAAGTAAAATAATAAAAACAAAAACAGATATTTGGTATCGCCAAATTTCAGAAACATCTGATCTATCAAAATATAAAATTAATAATAAAAAAAACAAAAAACACCAGAATTACATTTTTTGATCTCCGCAACATTGAAATAAAAAGCAATAAGGGGTGATCAAAACATTGTATCTACACCAAAATGGTAGAAATAAAAGAGTCAGCTCTGGGCACAAAAAAATAAGCCATCACACAGCCCCAGGTACTGAAAAATTAGAACGTTACGGATCTTAGAAAATGTCGCCAAAAGCCCCATTTTGGAAGGGACAAATTGCTGAGATTTTTTTTCACCACTTAAATAAAAGTCTATACAATGTTTGATATCTATGTATTTGTAGTGACCTGGGGAATCATACAGCCAGGTCAGTTTTACCATGTAGTGAACATGGTAAATAAATCGTGAAATTGAACTTTTTCGGAATTTTAATCACACTAGGAACTTTTCTTCCCCATTTTCCAGTACAACATTGTGGAGAAGGAATGGTGTCATTCAAAGTACAACTCATCTTGGGAAGAAAAAAAAACAAAAAAAAAAAAACACAAGCCGTCATATTGGTAGACAAACAAAAAAAAGTTATGGCTTTGGGTAAAAAGGGGAAGGAAAGAAAAAAAAAAGCTAAACTGGCCATGGTATGAAAGAGTTAAATCTGCAAGGTAAGAATCAGCAACATGAGTATGAAAGTTCCGGAATCACATTCTCTTTGCGGGGACTGATCCTTCAGATTTTGTGACAAAACTAAAACAAAAATGCAATGTGTGCAGATACTTTTAGTTGGAGAACCAGTCACCGGCCAAAGGGGCCACTTTTTGCTCATATTCTATATCTGCTGCTCTCCCGAGTATTCAGGTGTATTATATCGCCATCATAAGAGGTCAGGGGTTATGGACCTTTAATCAGTGCTATATTTATAGACTTATCCAAGTGGTTGGGGCTATGATTCTATGGGGCGTGCGTTTAGGCTGCTCTGCATTATTATCCTATTAATAAAGACCATAACAATTACCATGTTTTTCCAAAAATAAGCCCTCCTCCAAAAATAAGCCCTAGGAGGGATTTTCAGCATTTTCGGAGCAAGGCTTAAATATAAGCCCTCCCCCGAAAATAAGCCCTAGTCCCGGATCAATAATGAAGGGTCCATGC
>NW_027444814.1:0-10000 GCF_048569485.1 Anomaloglossus baeobatrachus | reverse complement strand
ATACATCTCTATGAGAGCCTCATTCTGGCTCTCATACACTTGCATTGAGAGCTTGTGATGTACCCATATTTTTCGCTTTATAAGACGCACTTTTCCTCCCAAAAATTTGGGAGGAAAATGGGGGGTGCGTCTTATAAAGCGGTATCGGGAGGGGGGGGTCCTGTCTGAGGCGATCGGGCGGCCGGGTGCCTGTGGCTGCATGCAAGCGGCCGGGTACCTGTGCTTGCGTGCGGTGGCAGCCGGGTACCCGTGGCTGTGTGCGGGCGGCAGCGGGTGCTGTGTGGGGTCGGCAGCCGGGTACCCGTGCTTTCATGCGGTGGCAGCCGGGTACCCATGGCTGTGTGCGGGCGGCAGCTGGGTGCTGTGTGCGAGCGGCAGTCGGGTGCCGCTTTCACACAGGCACCCGGCTGCCGCCCTCACACAGTCACCCAGCTGCCGCCCGCACACAGCCATGGGTACCCGGCTGCCACCGCACGCAAGCACAGGTACCCGGCGGCTTGTACGCAGGGTGGGCGGGCAGCCTGCTGGCTGCCACTCTGTGCATGCGGTGCGGGCGGCTGTGCAGCATGTTACCAGTTGTCCGCGGTCCCACTTTCAAGTGATGGCGCCGGTGGAGCTCTTGGATGAGAGCTCCATCTGCGCATGCGCTGCTCCGGGAGTCAGCACGTGCGCAGATGGAGCCCTTGGATGAGAGCTCCATCTGCGCATGCGTCGCTCCGGGCGCCATTACTTGAATCGGGACCGCGGACACACTCCACCACTGAGCAGTCGCCGCCGCTCCCACCACTGAGCCGTCGCCGCCACCACTGAACCGGGACCGCGGACACACTCCACCACTGAGCAGTCCCTGCCGCTGCCACCACTGAGCCGTCGCCGCCGCTCCCACCACTGAGCCGTCGCCGCCGCTGCCACCACTGAGCCGGGACCGCGGACACACTCCACCACTGAGCAGTCCCTGCCACTGCCACCACTGAGCCGTCGCCGCCGCTCCCACCACTGAGCCGCCGCTGCCACCACTGAGCCAGGACCGCGGACACACTCCACCACTGAGCAGTCCCTGCCGCTGCCACCACTGAGCCGTCGCCGCCGCTCCCACCACTGAGCAGTCGCCGCCGCTCCCACCACTGAGCCGCCGCTGCCACCACTGAGCCGGGACCGCGGACACTCACTGCAACGGCCTGCTGCATGGCTCACCCGCCACGGCTGCTGCCGCCACCACGGACCCCACGGCTCCTGCCACCGCGGACGCCACCGCACCTGCAACCACAGACGCCACGGCACCTGCAACCACGGACCCCGCTGCCACTGACCCGCCGCGCCTGCCAGCACAACCTGTGCCTCCTGTGACCCCGCTTCACCACCACTGCTGCCCCCCTCCGGTAAGAGAACACCGGAGCATAAGACGGACCCCATTTTTCTTTTTTTTACCTTTTTTTATGTCTAAGTTTCGGGTGCGTCTTATATTCCGGTGCGTCTTATAAAGCGAAAAATACGGTAACTTCTGATCTCTGGCCAGTCAAAAGTTACAGTCACAAGTTGGCACAGTGGGACCAAAGCAGCGCCGATAATAGGTGAAAACATCAGAGGCGGAGTATAACACAGGGGTCACAAAAAAAAAAAAAAAAAAAAAAAAAAAAAAAAAAACACACAACACACTGGAGTGGTGCTTAAAAATAAGTTCCCACAATGAGCTTTTGGTGAGAATTTTTTTTTCTTACACTGAGTATTTTCACAGTCCAAAAAAACAGCATCTTATGTTCCAGCAAAGTGGATGGGATTGATAGAAATTTCCTGCCCACTGTGCTTTTTTTACGCGGTGTAAACGGACCTGCGGTGCGTTTCAAATCCGCAACATGTCACTTTCTCTTGTGGGTACACTGAGTTTTAGGTGAGGATTTTCCCTATAGACTTACATTAGATGTGGAAAATCTGCAGGGAAAAAACCTGCATGCAATTTGGTGCATTTCTTCTGTGGAAGCAAATTAAAAACCATGTAACATGACATATCAAAAGAGTGATATAAAACCGAATGTAAAAAAATAAAAATAAAAAATGCAAAGAAACCTAAAAACCGTAAGTAACCTAATTTAGTGGATAGCTGCAGAACATTTATATCATCAGAAACTCATATACTCACTGTGGGAACATAGCCTGACAGATAAGATATACACCACAGATAGATCATACTGACCTCACTTGAAAGCGTGTATAAAGGGTTAACAGATGGAGCTCTATGCCATGGTACAGCCTGCCTCAGCGCCACCCACATTGCACCCTGATGACCTGTGGACTTTAATCACGGAGCTGAATGTCTCCAACAAACAAGCACCTGAGGGTGGCTCTGCTCTACTACCATGTACCAGCGAGATAAGAGAAATCAAGAGCCTAGGATATAGATCGCTTTCTGTTCTTTTTGCAGCAAGACCCTCAGGCCTTGTTCAGACATCTGTGGTTTAAGGACAGGACACAGCCATTACCACAAAATATCACGCAGACATGTCCGTTTTTTATCTCAGTCACAGATAAAAACTACCCAACAAGTATATGGGTCCACGAAAACCACGGACAGCACACGGATGGCATCAGTCCATGTCCGGTCCATGATTAACACTAGGGGAAAAGGTTTGTCATTTATTTTTTCAAAATGTGAAAATCACTGATGGTTAAAAGTGACACACGGACCAAACACTGATGAAAAACAGTCCGAGTATTTACACATGAGAAAATTATAATGTCTGAATTCAGCTTTATTCAGACGTTTGAGAATCACCATCCGAGTATGGGCCGCAATGCACAGACCGGCTACGGACTAGCTAGTTCAGGTCTGATGACCCGTGGCCTCACGGTCCAAACTCTGAAACATCAATTCCGAACAGACCACTTTCTTTGTCATCCGTGTGGCATTTTTTTTTTTGTTTCTCATTTGTTTTACAACCTAAGGCCTGCGACACACATCCGTGCCTCCAGTACGTGTGTGCCTTTTTTTCCCACATACCGGAGACATGGGCCCACGTGGTCCTATGTATGGTTATTGTTTTGGACACACGTAAGTATTCAGGAACGGAACATGTGTCCGTTCCGTACTTACGTGTGTCTCCGTTTTTTTTTTTTAAAACCGCTGACATGTCAGTGTTGCTCCGGAAGCACGGGTGTCACACGGCCCGCACCCGTACCACACGGATGTAGTGTGGATGCGGGCCCACGTGACACGCCGGAGAAACACACGTGTCCGTGTAAAAATAATAAAAACACATACTCACCTCCACCATACCTGCAGTCTCTGCCGCGGCTGTCCCCTGCATCCACCCCCCCAGTGAATTTGAACAACGCTGCTTCTTCACTGGGGACCGGAAGCAGCGTCAGCGGGGCGTGGCTTTGGCCGGACGCTGTCATTCAGCACCACAGACAGCTCCGGATGATGCAGGTAGGCGGGACTTTCCGTTTTTCATGTGTTATTATTACGTATAACACACAGAGAACACGTACGTGCCACAAAAATGGCACACGGGGAGCAAACCACCCCTTTAACACGTACGTGACAAAAACATTACGTTTTGTCACGTAAGTGTGGCAGAGGCCTAAAGTAGGTAGACTGTCTAGACTTTTATCTATTCAATGACCCGGATCGGTGAAAAACAGATGAAACAGTGAAATACGTCTTGAGTTTCTCATTCACTTTATACTGATCACCATAGACCTGGGGAGGGCAATGAATTTTCCCAAGACGGCCATATTAGAGATGGTGACTGTTGTGGAGGGATGAACCAATAGGCTGAAATTAATTTAGCTCATTAATATTATAATTATATTACTTTATTATTATTATTATTTATTATTATAGCGCCATTTATTCCATGGCGCTTTACAAGTGAAAGAGGGTATACATACAACAATCATTAACAGTACAAGACAGACTGGTATAGGAGGAGAGAGGACCCTGCCCGCGAGGGCTCACAGTCTACAGGGAATGGGTGATGGTACAATAGGTGAGGACAGAGCTGGTTGCGCAGTGGTCTACTGGGCTGAGGGCTATTGTAGGTTGTAGGCTTGTTGGAAGAGGTGGGTCTTGAGGTTCCTCTTGAAGCTTTCCACGGTAGTGGAGAGTCTGATGTGCTGAGGTAGAGCGTTCCAGAGTATGGGGGATGCACGGGAGAAATCTTGTACACGATTGTGGGAAGAGGTTAAAATGATTAAAATGGCTCTTTGCTGCTCCCCCTCTCTTCTGGGATTTTACATCACACATCAGGGGGGCGTGGCCTGATCTATGCTGTTAGTGAGGCTATGTGCGCACGTTGCGTAAATACATGCAGTTACGCTGCGCTTTGTAGCGCAGCGTAACTGCATGCGTCCTGCGTCCCCTGCACAGTCTATGGAGATTGTGCAGGGGCCGTGCGCACGTGGCGTTTAAGAGCGCAGCGCTTCGGCTACTGCCGAAGCGCTGCGTAAAAAGAAGTGACATGTCACTTCTTTCCTCCGCTTTGCCGGCAGCTCCTGCTGTCTATGGGAGAAGCTGCAGGCAGAGCGCATGGAATCGGCTTTCACTACGGACATTTCTGCAGCGATTTAAAGCGCACATGTGCTCTTCAGATCGCTGCAGAAATTTCTGCAGTGACTGTACGCAACGTGCGCACATAGCCTAACAGCCACACGTGTGATGTAACATCCCAGTAGAGAGGGGGAGCAGCAAGGCGCACCTCCAGAATCACACTGAAATACAGGTACAGAAACAGCACTGTGCATCTCATCTTTATAGTATCCAAGCAATGCCAGTAGAAGAACTTTTTCATCTCCCTGGAGTACCCCTTTAATATTATATTTCTCACTTACTATTCTTAATACAATTCATACATTTCTCACTTAATATTCAGCAGAAATAAGTATGCTGACACCATTCCATATTCAATACGAGGGCCCAAACAGTTCCCCTAAATACAGTACGAACCCTCACTAAGCCCCAGTATATACGGTATATTATGAAACCCCACACAGGCTCCTACATACAGCATAAGTCCCCTCACAACCCCCTCTATATACAATATGATCCCTCCCAAAGTGTTTTCATTCACAGTCTGAGTCCCCACATAACCCTCTATATACACAGTATGAGCACGCACACAAGCCCCAGTCTATAGCATCAGCCCCCAGCCAGCCCACCTATATACGGCATGAGCCCTTACACTGCCGCTAGATACAGCATGAGCCACAAAACAGCCCCCTATACAAAGTATGAACCCTCAGACAGCCCCCTACATACAGTATAATTAGCCCCTCTATATTCAGCTGGAGCCCTCGCACATACATATTATATATGCCTTCACATAGTCTACCTATATTCAGTATGGGCCCTCACATAGCCCTCCTATATACAGGCACACATCCCATATGCATAAAGAAACAAGACTAGAATGAGAATAGGAGCTGGTCTGAGTCTCACAGAAGTGTATATGGATCAATGGAGCAGTCTCCTGTACTGTCCATTTACGGATGAAAACAACCGAGGTGCGTCTGTAGTGCAAGGGTGAATAGTCTAAGCTACAATACCAGATGCAGTCCACACACAATTTCTGACATGCCAGAAAAATTCATTAAACTAAAAAAAAAAAAAAAAAAAAATAGTAGAGGTAAATGTAGTGGAGGTGCCACTAAGCGCAGGACGCGACTTTTCACGTTTCGTGTGGTGGCAGGATTACATCTAGTTCTGCTGTAAACGCTCCACAAACTCTAACAAAGTCCACAATAACTGCCGCCAGGCCGGCTCACACTGGAAAGTCCCCAGACTATACTGGTAAACCACAATCTGACCTGACCCTACAGACGGCAGCAGAGAAAAAGAACATATTCCAGTACAGCTTCACCTTACGGGGGAAACACCTGCTCCTGGGTAAAGTGGAGCTCCTCCCTTACAACACCGCCATCTTGGTGAAATCTCACTACCGTCTGTATCATTGGTTTCACTCCATCTTTGTTCCATGCAGTTTAGAAAGTCAGCTGATGACAAATCTGATTTTATCATTCATTACATCGAGTACTTTTAGGCTAGACATGAAATATTCTAGGTGGCTCCTTGGATTTTAATTTTTCTGAACATTTTCCCACCCCTCCTAGAGAAAATCAGCAACATATACGGTATGTGCCAAAGCCCCGTGTGCCTATGAAAATGCATGTTTTCCCAACTAGATTATGCATTTAAATAGCCAAGCTGTCAGGGAAGCTCATTGTCCTCCATGGATCCCATCTGTGGGCACTATTGCTCTTTCTGCACCTGTAAGGCTGTGTACGCACGGTGCAATTTTGATGCGTTTTTTGGTGCAGTTTTGTTGCAGTTTGTGGCCTAAATCTGCATGGCTATCTTTATGCCAGCAAAGTCAATGAGAATTCTGAAGTGTTGTCGCACGTTGCTTGTTATTTTTTCTTTGCAGATTTGGTGCAGAAAATAATTTGTAAGGCTAGGTTTGCACACTGCGTCTTTTTGACGCTGCGTTTGTGCGTTTTTGGCCGCTAAAAACGCACAAAAACGCACCTGCGTCGAAAAAACACATCAAAAACCGCATGCGTTTTTGCCGCGATTTGGTGTGTTTTTGGCTGCGTTTTGCTGCGTTTTTGATCTCTGCGTTTTGCTGCGTTTTTCAAATGCATTGCATGGGCGGAAAACGCAGAAAAACGCAGGAAAGAACTGACATGTCCATTTTTTTTTTAACTCAAAAACGCAGGTAAAAAAAACAGATGCGTGCGGACAGCAAAAATGAAAACTCAGACTTTGCTGGGGAAGCAAAGTCCTGCAGTTTTAAGGCCAAAAACGCACCCGACAAACGCAGCGAAAAACGCACTGTGCGCACATAGCCTAACATGTCAATTGTTGGTGTGTTTTTTCCTGGGTTCTAAAGCCCTTCCACCCATAAAATAAAAGACAACACAAAAGCGCAGCAAAATGCATACTTTTTTGCGTTTTTTTTGTGCGTTTTTCCGCCACAAGGTGCAGATTTCATGCAAAAGATTTCTACACCAAATCTGCAGCGTGCGCACATAGCCTAAGGCTATGTGCCCACGCTGCGGATTTACCGCGGATTTTGCCGCGGATTTCTCGAAAATCTGCAGCAGCGGCACTTCCAAGCCATTTCAATGGCATTTTGGAAATGCTGTGTCCATGCTGCGGATTTTTCCGCTGCGGATTTGCCGCGGATTTTGATCCGGAAAAATCTGCAGCATGTCAATTGTTTGTTGCAGATTTGGTGCGGATTTTGGGTATAGAATGGGGGGAAAAAAAAAAAAAAATCCGCATCAAAATCCTCGGCAAATCCGCGGGTGCGGATTTGCCGCGAAAGTCGCGGATTTTCAGGCAGAAAAGTCCGCAGGTACATTCTACCGTGGACATATAGCCTTAAGGGGCATTCCCGGAATTGAAAGTCAATCTCATAACTTAGTGACAAGTTTCTGAGCGCCCAGACCCCCAAAATCCTGAGAAAGATCGAATGAAAATGACAAAGTGAAACACAAAATAGGAAAAGTTGTGTTAATGTACTGAAAAGTTAGCAGTTTAAGGTGGGACGCTCCATGATGTAATGGGGTCACACTCACTGCCAACGGGGAGAAAAAGAGAAACAGGAAATTGTGTCATCGATCACTGTATAAGGATCGGTGCCAGAAACAGTGAAGAAATCTGGATTCCTTAAGGCCCGTTACACGCAACGACATAGCTAACGAGATATCGCTGGGGTCACAGAATTCGTGACGCACATCCAGCCTCGTTAGCGACGTCGTTGCGTGTGCCACGTACGAACGACCACTAACGATGTAAAATACTCACCAAATCGTTGATTATTGACACGTCGTCCATTTCCCAAATGTTGTTGCTGTTGCCGGACGCAGGTTGTTAATCGTTCCTGAGGCAGCACACATCGCTAAGTGTGACACCCCAGAAACGACGAACACCACCGTACCTGCGTCCTCCAGCACGAGGTGGGCGTGACTTTCTGCAGCAGCTCTCTGGCCCTCCGCTTCTATTGGACGCCTGCCGTGTGACGTCGCTGTGACGCCGCACGAACTGCCCCCTTAGAAAAGGGGCTGTTCGCCGGCCAGCGACCGGTCTCTTTTCTAAGTGGGCGGTTCGTGCGGCGTCACAGCGACGTCGCTAGGAAGGTACTTTAAGTATGTGTGACAGCTACCAGCGATATTGTGCGCCACGGGCAGCAATTTGCCTGTGACTCACAAAGGACGGGGGCGGGTGCTTTCACGAGCGTGTAAAGCCCCCTTTATATTTACAGCTTGTAAACCTTCCCTATGCCCTGCATGGTTATTGTCGCATTATGGATTTGTTATTAGTGCAGTATATAAGTGTTCCAGCAGTTGTGAAACTTCAACTCTCAGCATTTCTTCGTCGGATCCTGCAGCAACCGCAGTTTGATAGCAGCTAAAGTGCCGCACATTTCTGACCCCTGCTCCTGTGTATGCTTTAATAACAAGCAATTAAGGGGAATCTGTCAGCAGATTTCAATATGTAAACTTAAGACAGCATGCTGCAGGGGTTAACACAGAGAATTCAGGGATACCTATCTTGTCAATGTCCCATCTGTTGTTTATTTGGCATGTTTGTTTAAGCAACAGGACCCTTATCACTGCTGGACTACAATGTTAGGCAGGGTTCACACATAGCGACAGCGACGTCGCTGTTACATCACAATTTTCTGTGACGTAACAGCGACCTTGTAAGTCGCTGTTATGATCGCTGCTTAGCTGTCAAACACAGCGACGCAGTAGCGATCATAACGTCACTACATGTGCAGAGAGCAGGGAGCCGCGCACACTGCTTAGCGCTGGCTCCTTGCTCTCCTAGCTACAGTACACATCGGGTTAATTAACCCGATGTGTACTGCAGCTACATGTGCAGAGAGCAGGGAGCCGGCACTGGCAGCGAGAGCGGCGGAGGCTGGTAACGAAGGTAAATATCGGGTAACCAGGGAAAGGGCTTCCCTTGGTTACCCGATGTTTACCTTGGTTACAGCTTACCGCAGCTGCCAGACGCCGGCTCCTGCTCCCTGCTCGCTTCATTTCGTCGCTCTCTCGCTGTCACACACAGCGATGTGTGTGTCACAGCGGGAGAGCGCCTTTGAAGAAAACGAACCAGGGCTGTGTGTAACGAGCAGCGATCTCGCAGCAGGGGCCAGATCGCTGCTCAGTGTCACACACAGCGAGATCGCTAATGAGGTCACTGTTGCGTCACCAAAACCGTGAGGTAGCAGCGATTTCGGTAGCAATCTCGCTATGTGTGAAGCACCCCTTAGTCACAAGGCAGCCTGGCACGCCCCCTGCTGTAATTCACACCTCACTATCAATGCATAAGCTCTTATAGAGCTCTGCTACATGACTAAATCTAAAAATTCTGAATGCTGCACCCAGCAATTTAAGTGATACACCGTTGGATTCAGAATCTCTTTGCCTACATCATGCTGCTAATGAAGCAAAAAGCAGCTGCCAAGTTCATTTTAAAGGGTTGGACGGAGATATGTCACACAGTGCCCACAGGTAGAAGTGGGGCTAAGACATGGAACATAGAATCCTCCGCTGTACCCCTGTCGATATGCGGCGGCCACCTCACAGCCTGCATACCCCAGATCACGTCTGCGGCCAATACAGCCTGACATTGCTGAGGCCACTGACTGGATGAAGGAGTCTTGTGGGATAAGCAGGCTGTGACGTCTGCGGCCAATGTACATAGCATACCAGGGGGATGTGGTGCTGGAAGGGGCAGTGAGCATTATATCATCATTTTACCCCTGCTGTTGTCGGTGTAAAGCATTTTACATCTTAGAGAACCCCTTTAAGTAGATGAATAGGGCGAGTTTTTCTCGTCCACAGCACTTGATATGACATCCTATGACAGTAGTGTTTTCCTGGGCTAGGCCAGACCACAGTGAGGGCTGCATCTGTTTTCCTGATCATGTGGCAGTGCAAGGCGAGTACTAGGTACAGAAAGGCAGAGGGTTACTGCTAAATTCTCCTGAAT
>NW_027444813.1:0-16330 GCF_048569485.1 Anomaloglossus baeobatrachus | reverse complement strand
CTGAGTGCATGGATCCAAGCTCCACAATAGTAGTAAATTCTAAAGATGGCGCATGATCCAGCACTTCCATAAAAACAGATTTTATTTTAATTTATAGCGTATTAAACCATGTACAACATGGCACAATTAGAGGAAAATGTCCCACAGAAAAGACTATTATGGTTACCATTTTTCAAAGAAATACTTCTTGGTCATACCTAGTGATGGGCGAGCATGCTTGGCACTGCAAGGTACTTGATTGAGCATTGGGGTGCTCAAGCATTCTAGGTGCTTGATCGAGTACCTCTGTTGATTGAGCTAAATGCTTGAGTCCCCTTTCTATTACCTGCCCTGACACCGCTCCCAACCACTGCATTCCCCATTGCCTGGAAGCCTCCGTTCCATCTTCCTGACCACAACAGTCTCTATCATCCTGCGTGCAGCTGGCATTGCCTGGCAACTTCCACTCTACATATGTGCGCCATCCAAATGTTCTCCCTGGTTAATTCTGTAACACAGTTACTTTGGCTGGGGGGAACATTTGGACGGCGTACAAAGAATGGAAATTGACAGGCGATGCCAGCTGCATGCCAGATAATGGGGACTGTGGTGGCCAGGAATATGGAATGTGGGTTGCCAGGCAATGTCTATTGCTTGCGGATGATGGGGACTGTGGTGGCTGGGGCTGTGTTAGGGCAGTTAACAGAATGGGGACTCGGAAAAAATATATTCAAGTCACTCATTGACTCCAATTGTGCTCGGTACTCGAGTCAAGCACATCCAAGCATCCCAGATGCTCAATTCGAGTACCGAGCATCCGAGCACTTTTTTGCTCGCTCATCCCTAGTTATAACTTGACTAAGAAGTATTACTTGAAATAATTTACTTTGAAAATGCATTGAAGATAGCAATCTTTTCTGTGGGACATTTTTCATCTGATGGTGCCTTGTTGGACATGTTTAAACACTTTAAATACAATCTGTTTTTATGGAAGTGCTGAATCTTATGCATCTCTGGATTCCACTTGGATTTCCATCTGCTCCTTTCATGGTAGAGACAGGAATACTTCTGTCCAGACTCTGACTGCTGGAGCTAGACTGTTTCAGTAACTCACATGGAAACAAATATGAATTATAGAAACAGTGCAATGAGAACCCTGAAGCTTCAAAGTGAATGTGTTATCAGAAAATTTACAATTGCTTATATCAGGTTTGAAGGCTAAATGTACTTTAAAAAAATGTGTTTTTTTAATATTCCATATTACAATTCAATATTCCATATTACAATCCATATGAAAAAATCATGCAATTGTAGAAATCATGCAATTGTCGAATATAAGACTATACTTCCTATAGTGTCAAACCCAAGAAAAAAACTAAATAAAACAAAAAATAAAAGTAAATTAAGTATAAACCCTATAGTTAGTGGACTTACAGATAACCAGGACTGGCAAAAATTTGGTATCGGCCCAGAATTGATCCGAGTCATCTGGCCAGATGGCAGTTCCCATATAATCTATGGGGACCAGAATCTGGATATTAAAAATGGTCGTAGAATGGATAGGGGGATAGGAGCAAGTGGGCTGTACTAACCAAGGCTCCGGCGCATCTGTAACTGCTCTTGTGGCCGCTCATTCACTTCCGTGGCTGCTTATTTACCTTAATTCATATGCACTGCTTTCCCCTGTGATTGGTTGCAGTCAGACGTGCCCCCACCTGGCAGCGTGCCTGACTGCTTCCAATCACAGACGTTATATGCGTCGATCATGGTATAAAAATTAATAAATAAAATATTTCGTGTAGGGACCCTCCAAATTATGATACCAGCACAGATAAAGCAGACTGCAGCCCCCATCCGTGTGCTTATCGTGGCTGTGTATCAAATTAAGAGGAACTGCATGCGGCTTTATAAAAATTATTATTATTATTTAAATAAACAATTAAAAAACCTGTGTGCGGTATCCCCCAATTTTGATAACTAGCCATGATAAAGCTGGCAGCTGGGGGCTGGTACTCTCAGGTTGGGGAGACCGGTGCTTATTGCCCCCCTACACCTAAAAATTGCAGCCTGCAGCTTCCCTGAATTACTGTACATATATTAGATGTGACAGTCCCGGCAATTTACCAGGCTCTTCCCGATTGTCCTGGTGAGGTAGCTATTGGGGTAATAAGGGGTTAATCGCAACTCGCAGCTGTCACAAAGCCCTAGATTAGTGATGGGAAGGGTCTATGAGAACCCCCATTACTAATCTATAGGTGAAAGTAAATAAACACCAACACCAAAAAAATCCTTTATTTGAAATAAAATACAAAAAAACACCCTCTTTCACCACTTTATTAACCCCATAAATACCCCTGCAGGTGTGACATAATCCACATGAGGTCTCATGAGGTCTCACGATGATTCTAGCTCTGCTACATCTGAAGCTCACAGCGAGCACCATAGAACATGACTGCCCGCTGTGAGCTATAGGATATGCTCACACGGGCGTATGAATCGGATGAGTGCAATGCAAGAAAATTTCGCATTGCACTTGGACCAATGTTAGTCAAGAGGCAGAGCAGTTGATCAGCTTTTTTGTCATCCAGATTCTGGATGAGAGAAAAGTCGGAACATGCTGTGATTTGCTGCTGAAATCGTCAGAGACTCACCAATGAAAAGTCAATGGGTGCGAGAAAAAAACTGACGTCACACTGACGGTACACGGACCATCCTAGTGACGTCTTTTATTTGGATAGAATCCTATCAATTAGCAGAGAACACTGTAAATGGTCCTGTAAATGTTCCTGTAAATGACTGTAAATCACTAATAGCTTATGAGAAAAAACAGATTGCACATGGACAGCACACGGATGACAAGTGAGAAAAATCGTCCTACTCTCCTGGATGAGAATTTTTTTTATACGACCATATATGTATTTTAATTCAAATATAGTATTTTTTGGGTGTTTTTCTTTAATTTTTTCACTTATAGATTAGTAATGGGGGGGGGCCTCATGGATGCCTTAATAATCTAGGGCTTAGTGACAGCTATCAGCCTCCATTAAACCCTTATTACCCTGAGTGCCACCACACCAGGGCAATAGGAAAGAGCCGAGTAAAGTTCCAGGATTGTCACATCTAATGGATGCAACAATCCTGGGTGGGTGCAGGCTGCTTTTTTAGGTGCAGGGTGCCGAGTAACCATGGGTCTCCGCAGCCGGAGAATAGCAGCACCCAACTGGCAGGCTTTATCATGGCTGAGTATCAAAATTGGGGGGAGCTGCATACCAGCAATTTCATGTCCATGATGCTGTGGTCTGGGTTACAAAAATGTTTAGCACAGATAGATCTATCCGTTTTTTCTTTAATTGTGTGGCAATCAGATTTCATCCTTGTTCTGAGCTGTTGTCCTTTATACTCTACATACAGACCCCCAGTTGGACATTTGGTACATATAATTAAGTACACCACATTGGTTGTGGTGCAGCTCAAGGTACCTGGGATCTTGTAGTCCTGATGTGATCTAGGAATCTTTATCTTGTCCAATTTTGCTGGCATTGAAAGGAAATTTCAAATCCCAGAGAGACAGGAGAATTTGGGAATTCAAACTTATGATGACCTTTGACACATTCAGAGCAGGAATGAATGCGTCACATGGATTTATGTCTTTTTACATCAATTAAGAAATGTGCTCCTCAGAGCATCCGGGAGCATCACAACTCTGGACCAGCCCTCAATCAGAGGTCAATAAAACTTTCACACTCCTTATCTATGAACTGCTGCAATACTTACTGCTACAACTGATTGTCCCCTTGCCATACTGATAGTTATGCTTCACATAACTTGTCTTATTTACTGCTACATTCTATGTCCTGTTGTGTATAAATTTGTGACTCTTCAGATTTTGTGTTATACTGAGCCTGATGAAGAGACCTGAGTAGTCTCAAAAGCTTGCTATTATTACCATCTTTTCAGTTAGCCATTAAAATGTATCAACCACTGAGGACTCTCGGTGCTTTTAAACATTTTTTTTGTTTATCTCTACTGGCTAACATGGTAGAAAGATATATTTTACCTGTATGTATGAAAGATAATTAGCGGACCTAGAAGTAGCGCTGCAGCCTTGGGGAGATTTGCTAAGTATGTACTGCTCTAACCCTTTTTATTTTCTTTCTTTTACAGCTCCCTACACCATTTTACAACACATCACTTTTGCCTCCCATTGAATTTAACGGGTTGGGAATACTGATAGGGAGTTTAGATTATGAGCCCCGATAGAGACAGTGTTGCTGATGTATGTAAAGCGCTGTGGAATGTATTAGCGCTATATAAAAATAAAGATTATTATTATTATAACCTTGGCTGTGTGGATCAATTGTGAAACCAGTTTGGTTAGGGGCCTTTTTTAAAAAATGCTGTTCTATGGGGGAACTCTACCAATTTCGGCTGTGTTGGTCAAGTGTAAAACAAGCCTTGCAGGGGGCCTTTTTAAAAACTGTTACTCTGTGGGGAACTGTACAGGCTATGTGGGTGAACTGTTAAAACAGGCACTGTTGGGGCCATTTTTAATTTGTTGCACTATGGAGGAACTCTTCCAATCTTGGCTATGTGATTCAACTGTGAAAACAGGCTGTGTAGAGGCTATTTTGAAAATTGTTGCGCTGGGGGGGAACTCTGCCAACTTTGGCTGTGTGGTTCCACTGTGAAAACAGGCTCTGTATGGGAGATTTTTTGAAAATTGTTGCTTTGTGGGGGAACTCTGACAATCTTGGCTGTGTGTCAACTCTGAAAACAGAGGCTTTAAGGCCCTTTTTTAATTGTTGCTCTGTGGGGGAAATCTACCACTTGGTTGTGTGGATGAACTCTGAAAACAAGTTCTGTGGGAGCCTTTTTAAAATTGTTGCTCTGTGGGTAACTGCCAATCTTGGCTGTGTAGGTCAACTGTGAAAACAAACTTAGTAGGGGCCTTTTTACAATTGTTTCTCTGTTGGGGAACTCTAGCAGTCTTGGCTGTATGAGTCAACTATGAAAACAGTCTCTGTGAGGGCCTTTTAAAAAAAAATAAAAAATGTTGCTTTGTGGGGGAACTCTTCCAAGCCTCATGGCAGACCACCAGCTTAATCTCAAATACAGTTACCAGCTTTTTAACTGTAACAGCTATACTTTATGGTACTGAAGCTGGAATTTGGTTCTGTGAGAGAACTGTGAAAATAGGCAGAGTAATAATCTGATGGGCACTTTTTCTGTATACAGGTCATGTAATAGTCTGCACTTTTTTTGAAGTGCAAAGAATGTGGGGAGCATCAAATAGGGAACGTCACCATTTTCGTGGTGGAGCTGTTGCAGGGAGAGGACATGGTCAATCTGTGACTGCAATGCGCCCAAATGAAACACCTTCATTTGATTCACACAGACGACAAGATGTTACTCAGCACTCCACAACATCCAGATCCACCATCTGATATGCTCTGTATTAGCAGAAGGCAGAATTTCAACAACATGGTGGAAGATTATGTGCCACACGTCTCCACCTTCTGACTGATGAGTGTGCCCCATTTAGTTCCAGTTCCTTCATTTTGTCTTCCATCGGAGTCCTATTCCATTATTCCTAGCTGTAGTATTCAGATGTAGCTGCCTGCTTTGAACAATCATTTTTTTCAAACTAAAAGCTTCGGGACACTCAGTCAACAGCATCAGGGAGGCACACAAAGGCATAGGGGCTGGAATTGGTGGAAGCAAGGCTAGCTGGCTTGATTCCAAATCCAAGTACAAGCTTCTTAACTGCAGCAGCTATAGTGTATGCTACTTGAAATGAAATTTAGGCTCTGTAGTGGGAACTATGAAAACAGGTTCTGTGGCTGCACTCTTACAATTTCGGCTTTCTGTGGCTCAACTGCGAAAACAGGCTCTTTAGGAGCCTCTTTCTACAATTGTTGGTCTGTGGGGAAACTCTTCCAATTTTGGATGTGTAGATCAACTGTGGGAACAGTCTCAGTAGGGGCCTTTATTTGAATTATTGCTCTGTGGGGGAACTCTTCCACTAGTGGCTGTATGGGTCAATTATGAAAACAAGTTCTGTACAGGCCTTTTTTAAATTGTTGCTCTATGGGGAAACTCTTCCAATCTTGGCTTTGTGGGTCAACTGTGAAAACATGCTCTATAGGGGCCTTTTTTAAATTGTAGCTCTGTAGGAGAACTCTGAAATCAGTCTCTGTAGGGGCACTCTTAAGATTTTTAGTTTATTCATTTACTTTCTATGTAACCATGATTGCTATGGTGATATAACCCCTTTGTCATTTCCCTATTCACATTTGTTTCCAGGACAATTGTCCTGCTCTTAACCCCATTTTTTCTTTTTCCAGCCCCATGGCCCTTGCTATGACTATTTTACGGCACAGGAGTTCGAATCTCCATTGACTTGTAGGGAGTTCGGGGTCTGGGATCAAGTTTGGGTCAAGTTTGAGAAATAAACTTTGAACTACAGTCTGGCTGAGCCTGGAATATCTAAGGGTCCGTGCTTCCCTAATCTTTATTCCATTATATCATTCGCAATATTTATTTCACACATACCCTCCAAACATACACCTCTGTAGTACAATGTATTGTACAATTCAGGGCCTCTAATTAGAAAGCTGCAGCATTATACTCAGATACGCTACTTAAAAGTTTGCCTCTTGCCTGTAAAATAACTAGAATTGTCTGTGTATGTAGAGCCACAAAGGTAACCTTTAAAACTGAATTATGTGCACTGAGCATAAATCTTTCTTTTATGATAAAAGCAACATTTTGCTATATTCTAACATGAAAAAAGATGTGGACTTATATAAAAAAATAAATTGAATTTCCGTTTTCTCCTATGTATGAGTCATTTTTATGACCTTTTATTCAGAACATTGACAAAGGTACTGTACATTTATTCTTGTCATTTAAAGTCCGCTATTTCTTGGGCATGGCGATGATTAATTTCAAAATAAACCTTTACAACACAGGAGGGTAATGCTGGAGTTTTAAATACTTGAGGGAGGGTTTTTTACAATCATGAACACAAAACGACATGCACAGAAAAATTAGAATTGATCTGATAATACAATTGAGATGAGTAATGCAGGCATACATGAATACCATATGCAGACATGTACACATGCAATCTTATTTTTCAAGGACTTAAGTAGCTTAAATATGAACTATTAATATAAAATCTTAAATTGAGCTAGAAAATGTCACAGTTTCACCATAACACATGTACTACACCCCAAAATACTCACAGCTATACAGCCATGGAACAGAAGTGTTGGCATCCTTGAAATTGTTCCAGAATATAAAGTACTTCTCCAAGAAGTACAATTACACATGTTTATTTCCTACATGAAATGGAACAATACAAAAAAAAAACTGAGAGAAAAAGCATATTGGACATAATTTCACAGAAAACTCCAAAAACGGGCTGGTCAAAATTGTTAGCACCTACAGCCTAATATTTGCATGCACATTCTTTGGAATAAACAACTGCAATCAATCACTTCCTATAACAATCAACAAGTTTCTTAGATCTCTCAACTGGAATTTTGGACCACTCTTCTTTTGCAAACTGCTCTAGGTCTCCCATATTTGAAGGGTGTTTTATCCCTACAGCAATTACTGTATAAGAACTCTCCACAGGTGTTTAACGGAATTTAGATGCAAACGCATTGCTGACCCCTTCACAACTCTCCAGTGATTTGTTTCCTCTATTTCTGGGTGCTTCTTGAAGTATTTTTGGGGTCATTGTGCTGCTGGAAGACCCATGACCTCGAAGGCAACCGAGCTTTGTGACACTGGTTAGTACATTGCAATTCCAAATTATTTGGAAATCTTCAGATTTCATGGTGATTTGCACAGAGTCAAGGCACCCAGTGTCAGAGGCATTAAAACATCTTTGAACCTCCACCATATTTGACTGTAGGTAGTTTGTCCTTTTCTTTGTAGGCGTCATTCCATCGTCAATAAACAATAGAATGATGTACTTTACCAAAAAACTCTCTCTTGGTCTCCTCTGTGCACAAGACAATTTTCCACCTAGGCTCACTGGCGACTATCTTGGCAAACTGCAGTCTTGCTTTTTTATGTCTCTGTGTCAGCAGTATGGTCCTCCTGGATCTCCTGCCATAGCAAATGTCAATGGAATGTTTGCAACGACGCTGATTAAACCTTATCAAAAACCACATGGCTTCCTACCTGTGAATTTCTCTTGAAAATCATTTTGAATTCAGTTACCTCAAAAAAATCAGCGTGAACTTATCATTCTGCTATGTGCTGTGTAATTGAATTTTTCAGTGGCTTTAACACTACAAGATAATCCTTACAAGTGTTGTTAAAAACATTTGTTTCACAATTATCTTGTCCTGTAAAAAGGCTGCCAATCACCCAATGAATAAGCAAAATGCTCTTTCAGAGGGTGAATGAACTTTTATGTAGCATAAAAGATCATTGTTCTTGGCTTTGCATCATCCTGTGTAAACAGAATCACACTACTAAGAACTATGGCAGTCTATGCAAACTGAGTGATATAGAATAGATTGCTGATAGTGCATCCTTTGCTTTGTTCTACCTGTGTACACAAGTATTGAAAGCACCACTCAAGCATTTATTTTTACATTATTTTTGGAGTGTTGCTTCTTGTCTAAGTTCCCTCTATGATTCTCATAATCGATCACTGCCGTTTCTGATACTCTCCAGCAGTTTGTGACCTGCTTGATTGTTTCAGTGTTTCTTGGAGCTAGCCAGAGACTTTGTTCTGGCTCTCATAGACTTGCACTGAGAGCTTGTGAAGTAACTTGTTACTTATGGACAGTCTGAAGTGGCAGTCAAAAGATGGTGCTGCAGGACCGGAGCAGTACCCATAAAAAGGGAAAACGCGGGACGGTCACTATAAAACTAAAGACAGGGACCATAAATTAAAAGCACCAATCCAGCGCTGAAAAAAAACTTCAAAACGCTGCAGTGGTGCTTCAACTGATGTGTACATTAATAAAGTTTGTTGAAAGGCTGCAGCACAGACAATCAACAATCTTTATTGCATGCAAAATTGCCTGTCCACTGCGGTGAACAATAAAGTTATAAATAAAAAATGATGTGGACTCCTGCCTCTTTCTGACAATCAGTGCAGGTAAAACAGACAATTGCGGGCTGCAAACCTCAGCTGTCAGCGTTACCTTGGTTGGTTATCAAAAATAAAGGGGATCCCAAGTAATTTGTTTTAAAAAATTAAATAATTTAAAAACGTTGTGGGATTCCCCCTATTTTTTATAACCAGGCAACGTAAAGCAGACAGCAGGCAGCTGGTATTATCAGGGTTTGAAGGGTCATGGTTATTTGGACCTTCCCAGCCTAAAAATAACAGCCCGCAGCCTCCCCATAAATGGCGCATCCATTAGATGCGCCAATTATGATGCCAATTTACCTGACTCTTTCTAATTGCCCTTGTGTAGTAGCAGGTAATGCTTTTGGGGTTGATGTCAGCTATGAATTGACAGCTGGCATCAAGCCTAGGGGTTAGTAATGGGGAGGCAACTACCAGACTGTCAGACCTAATTACTAACACATCAAGTATGGATTTAATAAAAACACATGAAAAAAGAAAGTTTATTTAAATAAACACTCCCTCACATGCCCTTGTTCACCACTTTATTAATACATTTTTTTGTAAGTTCCATCATAATACAATTAGGAAATAAAGACTCCCCCACACTCCCAAGTTCGCCAATTTATTAATGAAGAAGAAATCCTGTAAGTTCCAATGTAATCTAAAGAGTAATAACTAGAGATGAGCAAACCCGAGGTTCAGTGTTCGGTGTTTATACCAAACACAGACAATATAAAAACATGCAGAGTTCGGAGTTCATTTGCTTTACGCATGCAAACCACTTGTGCATGCATCGCTGTGCTCAGGTACACTTGGTGCTCAGCCAGTGTGAGCCACTTGCAGTGTTTGAATGGCTTTCTCTGGGGGTAAAAACAGTGTGATCTAGTGTGCAACAAAAAAAAAAATAAATAGAAAAACCCTGACGAACTTTATCTACTGTCCGGCTGAATCCACCATACCGAACGTCCACTGGTTCCTTCATCCCTAGTAATGTCCCACGATGTCCGTCGAATCCTATGGATTCTGGGAACTGTCTCAAAATGAATTTCCATAGGTCATTGTTGGTCAGCAGCAGCCTTAAATTTCTCACTCTTTTTTTATCATTAAATTAGTGCACGAGGGCAAGTGGGTGAGTATTTGCTCAAATAAACTGTTTTTCCTGTGTATTTTTTTTTAATTCCATACTTGCCATGTTAGTAATGGAGGTGTCTGATAGACGCCTACCCATTACTAACCCCTGGGCTTGATGTCAGCTGTCAATTAACAGCTGACCTCAACCTCAAAAGTGTTACCCCGACTGCTACCACACCAGGGCAATCGGGAAGAGCTGAGTAAAGCGCAACAATTGGCACATCTAATTGATTCACCATTTTTGGAGTGCCCGCTATTTTCAGGCTGGGAGGGCCAAATTACTATGGCCCTTCCTAACTTGATAATACCAGTCCCCAGCTGTCTGCTATAGCTTGGCTGGTTATCAAAAATAGGGTGGAACCCTCATTTTTTTTTATTTATTTGAATAATTTAAAAAAAAATGGTGTGGGATTCCCTTTATTTTAAACAGCCAAGGTAAAGCCAACAATTCAGAGTTGCAGCCCGCAGCTGCTATTTACCAGCTCTAGTTATCAAAAATAAGTGAGAGCACACATTATTTTTTTAATTTATTTATTCACTACCTACATTTGTTTGCAGGGCAATCACCCCATTTTTCTTTCTTTTGCAGCCCCCTAGCCCTTACTATGACCATTGTACAGCCAGTTTACAGCACACAAATTTGGGTCTTCATTGACATATATGGGGTTCGACATCTGGGGTCATGTTGGTGTCAAGTATGGGTTGCAAATCAAACTTTTATTTAAATTTTGTCCGGCAGACCCGAACTTCTAATTACAAGTAAAGATGAGCAAACCTGAGGTTTGGCGTTCGTTGTTCGTATCAAACACAAACTTTACAAAAAAAGCAGCGTTTTTTACTGTGCTCGGGTACGTTCAGTGTTCGGCCCAGTGTGAGTTGCTTGTATTGTTTGAACGGCTCACTCTAGGGGTAATAACTGCACAATTCAAAGTAGTGTGCAGCAAAAGAAATAAAAATCAAAAAGCCCCGCCCACGCTCTTACAGAAGTTTTCTGCTTATGCCTGGCTGAATATGGGTGGAGACCTGAACTGCCCAATTAGGGATTTCCATTGGGGTTCAGGTCTAGTCTTAATCTCGAACCAAACTTTTTCTAAAGTCTGGTTGAACCATCTGAACCGCACTTTCACAAGTCTGCTCATCTGTAATCACTGGTAGTTAGAGATGAGCAAACCCGTGTAAGTTCAGCAGGTTCAGCTGGACTTTTTATATAAACTTCAGTTTGGGACATGGACTTGACCTGAACCCCAATGGAAGTCACTAATTGGGTAGTTTGGGCCTCCGCTAAGATGGAACCATTGATAAACAGATCACTTGCGGAGGAGGGTGGATGGGGTTTTTCCATTTTTTTTTCATTCACCCCACATTCGATTATGCTGTTGTTATCCCCAGTGAGAGCCATTCAAACACAGTAAGCATCTGGCACTGGGCCGAGCACCGAGCGTACCCAAACAAAGTGATGCTCACGCGAGTGGTTTGCATACATAAGGCACCCAAACTCTGAACCCAAGCTCTGTTTTTTTGTAAAGTTTGTGTTTGGTACAAACACTGAACACTGTGCCTTGGGTTTGCTTGTCTCTATTTGTAGTAATAAACAATAAGTGGTTGTGCTGGAGGGCTTGCTATATTTCTTGAACATTTCTCCATACTGTTACAGCTCAAGTACTTGCTGATGATGACCTATTGTTTAGAACTCAGGAAAAGCAATGCACTCAAAAGTAATCTGTTTGATGATGGATAAGCCTGCAATCATCCAGATATACTTGCTTTACTTTTATTTACCCTTTCAGAAAAATAATGGCAAAGCCAGATAACAGGTAAAAATCCTGATAATGATGGTTTTATAACTTCAGGTTATTTTCATTATACCGCATTGATCATTGCTGATTGTGTTTTTGATGTGAAACTTTTTATCTTGTGCTATTAACATACTTCAGAATCCTAAACCATGATGTTGAATGCACATTAATGATTATATTTATTGATCACTGTGTAGCTTTTGTTTTGTACAGTATTATTTTGTGTATGTTCATATGAGACTAGTCACAATTATTTACTTTTTTTTACTTCACTTAGCATTTAATTTTTATCAAGGCACAACAACAACATGTGCTGTATACAGAATCCATACATCAAAAAAGGTAGAAATAAATACTAAAATCAAAGGTTCTGCATAGGTTTTATTGCCGGAATCTTATTCATGTACTTGAAACCTAACTTGACATATTCAATAACTTGTGCTCCGTTGTCTCAATGACTGTGTTCTACATTTCTACATCAAAAAAGGTCTTAATAACTAGCAATATCAATACAGTGGCATGTAAATGTTGGGCACACCTGGTCAAAATTACTGCTACTGTGAACAGTTAAGCAAATTGCAGATTAAATTATTTCTAAAAGGCATAAATTAAAGATCACACATTTCTATTGTATTTTAGGAAAAAAAAAGTTTTTTTCATATTTTATATTTCAAGAATTAGAAAAAGGAAAATGGGCTAATGCTAAAGTTTGGGCACCCTTGGAGTTTTGTATGCTCAAATAACTTTGACCAAGGTCTCAGACTTTAATGAGTTTTTAGGTTTGTTCACTATCATCATTAGGAAAGGCTAGGTAATGCAAATTTCACAAGCCTCTACCTTCCGTCAAAAAACAGCAGCCATGGGTTCTTCTAGGCAGCTGCCTAGCACTCTAAAAATGAAAATGGTGGAAGCCCACAAAGCAGGAGAAGGCTTTAAGAACATAGCAAAGCGTTTTCCTCAGTTCAAAATGTTAAGAAATGGCTATTAACAGGAATAGGACCTACAGGGGTGTTTTGTATGTTAATAAAGTGGGGAAAAAGCGTGTTTTTTTATATTTTATTTCAAATAAAGAATTTTTTTCGGTGTTTGTGTATATTTCTTTACACTTACAGATTAGTAATGGGGGGTATCATAGACGCCTCCAATTACTAATCAAGGGCTTTGTGTCAGCTGTGAGCTGACTTTAACCCCTTATTAACCCGATTGCCACCAGACCAGGGCAATCGGGAAGAGCCAAGTAAAGTGCTGGGGTTGTCGAATCTTATGGCTCCGACAATCCTGGGTGGCTGCAAGCTGATATTTTTAGGTTTGGGGGGCCCAATAAGCATGGGTCTCCCCAGCCTGAAAATACCAGCTGTCGGGCTTTATCTTGTCCGGGTATCAAAATTGGGGTGAACCGCATGCCAATTTTAAAATTATTTATTTAAATAATTTAAAAAAGCCACATGCGATTCCTCCTATTTTGATACAGAGCCAAGATAAGCGCAGCCTGTAGCCATAGATTTATCTATGCTAATTATCATAATCTGGGGGACCCTATGTCAATTTATTTATTTATTTTTACTGTACACTATAGACCCTCATACTGGGTCTGTGACTTATAGTGTCAGATATGTTGGCACTCAGCATGGGGGCGCATCTGACTGCAACCAATCGCAGATGGCAGGGGAAGCAGTGGATATGCATGAGCCTAATGAGCGTCACAGGAAGTAGTATGAGAGTCTGCTGGAGCATACAGCCATGTCAGTGAATCATTAAATATGAAGCACTTGCTCCTTACTACCCCTTTGCACCAGATTCTGGTTCCCATAAATTCGGGTGGGATTAATTTTTTGGTCCTCCCATCACTAGTGAGAAACGCAGGGATAAAACGCAAAAAGAATGAACATGCTGCAGTTTATTTGTTAGACGTTTGTGACAAACTGCAGACAAAAAAAGAACTGTAATTAGCACACCTCAAATCTGAATTCTAATAGACTTTGCTGGGAAATCAAAAGTGAGAACTTTCTGACAACAAAATTGCAACAACAAACGCTGCAAAAATGCAGCATGCACATGTAGCCGTACTGCCAGTCACTCAGCAGTTTCATTGACCGTCTGGCTTGCAAACCTTTTCCCACCCCAGTGCACAGTCAGTGGACCACTGTTATTGAAAGAAGCTTTGGTAGCATTTGCTGCAATCCCTCGATGCTGGCAACGAGCCTGCCTGATAGATCCCCTGTTCAGTGTGAGACTGAGAAGCAGCAGCAAGAAGGTAGTTCGCTTTTCTTTCATTAGATTAGTATTAGCTCTCTCTAGAGCTGCAGCAACTTCCGGAGTGACAATGTTGACAGGTCTTACAACTTACATTTCTAGGGACAAAAATACCCTTCGCCCTCATCACTCTCACTATTGAAAGCACCGTTGTCACTGCAACTGCTGCTACTACTGCAATGTTCAGCCAAAGCTATCAACTGCTGAACTTGCTCAGTTTCCTCTTTCTTCATTTCTCTATATGTGAGTCTCTCATAAATCTTCTTTTCCTAGGCAGCTGCAGGCTACTATTTTTAGGCTGGAGGCTCAATAGCCACGGGGCTCCCCAGCCTAATAATACCAGCCACCAGCTGTCAGGCTTTATCTTGGCTGGGTATCAAAATTGGGGGTGGGACCGCATGCTTTATTTTTAGAAATTGTTTATTTAAATAATTAAAAAAAGTTGCATGCTGTTCCTCCTATTTTGATACACAGCCAAGATAAGTGCATGGCTGAGTGTCTGCAGCCTGTAGCTGTGGCTTTATTTGTCCTGGTATCAATAGATCGGGAACCCTACGCAAATAGTTTTATTTATTTAATTTTTTATTTTATACCATGATATAGATTTGCACACAGTATTTGTGATTCCAACCAATCACAGACGCTGTCTTGGAGTGGGGTCTGACTGCAGCCAATCAGAGATGCTGATGGCCAGAGAAAGCAGTGTATATGCATGAGGGATAATTATCAAACCCATAAGTAGATCTGCAGCTGCGGGGAGACTCAGTAAGTATGTACTGCTTTAACCCTTTTGCGTCCTTATATTTTTACAGTGGCCAATCACAGCCATGCAGGTGCTTGACATGGCTGTGATGGGTAGGTAGAGTATGGTTTTTGCCATCCGAACATTTATGGCTCTTGGCAAGATATCCGACTTTAGGGGTTAATGTTCGGATGTCTGATCCCGATTCGATCCGGCCAAAGATCGCACGATTTTAACATTTTCCGATCTTTGCTGATCAGGATCGCTCATCTCTAATCATCAACACTTGCAAATTAGTATTGTAAATGAAAGTAAGGGAATTTCAAGCAAAAATTTAATTAGGCAGTAAAAGACACATAGTGGGAGTGGTGTAGGCTGCTGTATAAATATTTAGAGATTAGACTTACTTAAAACAGTGAATAATACTGAATGTTGTCTGTAATCTGGCAAGTTTACTTTGAAACAGGAAATTTGAATAATATAAAATATTCTTTACAAATCGCAAATAAGTTAATTGGAGAGAGTTTCAAGGATCGTTGGGCCCCTTATTGCTGCTCTATATTAAAATTACCCAAATGCTATTTTAATGACTATTAAATATTTAATGCCCCCACTGAGACACTTTGGTGTTTATCACCTAAACAAATTAGTTTCTGCAGAGCCTGTTGCTGCTTCGTTGAGGCAGGTGGTAGGGGAACAACTGGTTTAGGAAGTAGATGAAACCCTCATAGAAGTAGTGCTTCAATCTTTGGCGTTGGTAGTACATGTGCCATCCAAGTGTCTGTCTCTGTCCCAGCCTCCACAGGTTCACCCAGTGTGCCATCAGGTGAATGTAGCCACCCTGGTTACAAATACTTCTTCAAGTGTTGGTCGTTAAGTGGACCTTCCCAGTAAATGTGTTGGTGAGGGCACGAGATGTTATGGGACATGTGCTGGTGTAAGGCGGTGATGGCATACCTGGAAAAATAGTGGTGACTGGGGTACGCATACCAAGGGATAGACACTGCCATGAGGTTGCAGAAAGCCTCAGAGTCAACAAGCCTTAACAGCATTTCCAGATCAATCAGTCTGGAAATGTGTCCATTTAGTGATTAGGCCTATGGATGGCTGGGTGGCTGGTTATTTGTGTTTGTGTTCCAAGGCCTGGGCTACGGACAGTTGATCTGTTCTAGGACAAAAAAATCGGACAATGTTGCTGATGGTGCTTGCAAATGTGCAACAACAGGTGTAATATTGGAGGCATCTATGCCTGCATTCTGTACAGGAGATTAGTAAGCATGTAGCAAAGGGGAAAAGACAGTGGTGTCACCAGCAGACACTGATTGT